>NC_025861.1:593066-620566 GCF_000755165.1 Leishmania panamensis | reverse complement strand
AGGGACGCCTGGTTCCTCAAAAGCGTAGTAGCGCTCCACAAACTTGATGCGCCGCTGCTCGATTCCTTGATTGCGGCAGATGTCGTTAATTTCCTTCACCACATCCTCCTGCAAGGAGCCCTCTCTCGGCAGAAGAAAAATACTGCGGTACATGTTGCGTACACGCACACAGCACGATGGATAGGAAGTGCGCCCGTTCTTCTCCATCACCATTTTTCCAAAAAGAAACAGCGATCCGGGGTCAACAGAGAGCGTATGCGGTTGCTCACGAGCGTCAAACCAGTAAAAAAGACCCTCAGCCATTTCCTCCGACTTGTATGACACTGCAGGCAACACGAGCTGCACTGCCTCTGTCTGTGGCGTCAACCTTGCAGCAAGCTCAATGGCCTGCTTCGGTGTCTCCTCATTTCGGTAGCCTGCGCCATCGCTTTCTGCTGGGGTCGGCCTTGAGCGAAACGGCTTTGCACTTGGGTGTTTTTCAAAGCTGAACGACTCATCCTCCAGCGCAACCACAGTTGCCTTCTCGCCGAGCTCACACTTCACCTTAACGAGGTTTGCTGTCGGCGTCGCCTCCGCCCTTGTTAGCCTCTCTAGGAATTCGTTAGCGGTCAGAGTAACCCCTTGCTCTTTGTCGTCATCATCGGAATCACTGTGGTGCTGCAGTAGAAGCGATACATCTATGTCCTCAGTAACATCGACATTCTCGTCAATGCGATAACGCTTCAACAACCGATCCATATCCACATCGTTCATTGACTGGGCAAGCGTCTGTTGCTTCGGCTTTGAGGTTGGCTTCGCAGCCGCAGGGAGCTTTCTCAACTTTCGCACTATTTTCTTCGCTGAGGGAAGCTGCGGAATGGCGAGGTCGCCGGACTCTGGGGTGTCTTCATCCTCGTCAGACTGAAACACCTCCTCCCTCAACGACCTCCACTGATCCTCCTGTGACTCGTCAAAGTTGGGAGTATTGGGCTTGCGTGACAGTCGCCACGATGCATCATCATGGCCGCCCGACATGTGCATGCGCTAAAGGAAGTTGAGTCTCTATGATGGAATTTAAGTCGATACATAAATGTATAAATATATATATGCGCCGATCGAAAGCAGTTAAGCCTTGTGCGGTAGTAAAGTTAGTCTCTCGAATTAAGAAACAGCAAACAATAACACAAGCGAAAAGGAAAAGAAAAGCTCGCTAATGCAACAAGTAGCGATGAGTATGAAGATGTAGCCAGCTGTGAGAAGTAGAAAGTGAAGATTGTCCCCCCGAATGTCATGCAGCTGTACCAACAAGGCAAAGACAGCCTTGGCTGATAACCTTTGACAGTATACCCATGGTAAGGCATGCACACAAGTGTGTAGTTTAAAACATACAGAGGTTTTTCTCAGTTCCATATTCCTTCATCGTTTTTCGTAAAAGACTCACTTTTTGAGTACAAAAAAAGCGCACAAATTGATCACTGCCCACTTTGCACAACTAACCGAGACCTTCAAAGAAACGGAATGTACCGCACAGTCGCATGAAAGAGCCTCCAGGCCCTCGAAACTAAAGCAAGTTTGATTTCCAGATGCCTATCAGAAAACAAACGGTATGACATACCCATAGTTGTTGACTCTACCTCGTCGGTGTAGCATTGCCAGGCTTCTCGCTTAAGCATCCTCCTTGCATACAGTACCAAGACGCTGCGCATTGCGCACCGAAAAGGCCAACTGGCGAGCAAGGTTCACCAAGGTCACCATCTCCGATCTGTCCAAACTGATCCGTTCATTTTCGGGGTTCATTATGATCTTCATGGCCACCGCAATGCCTTTTGTCTGCAACTTGCCCCAAATCCGACACTTTTCACACGTCACACAGTCCATCAGGCGTGTCACGTTCAGCATCATTGATTTGAACTGTGGTATCAGGGACCGACCCTTCTCAGACTCAAGAAACGCTCCTTCATCAAAAGTGGGAGAGCAGATAAGTCGTGAGTCGAACAGCTCTTTGATGTTTGCATGAAGCTGCAGATCAGCGAGCGTCGCTTCACCCCTAGGACCTGTGTTAAATATACTAACATCATTTGTGAAGAACGGCCTCGCCTTGGCGAGTGCTCGAAGAATAAACTGATAAAGGATATACAAGTTACCCACAAACTCAGGAAACGCCGCAACACGCTTGTTGTACATCTCGCAACTCGGATAGAACGATATGTTTGGATTGTTGTAAATGCCAGCGCTGTGTTGAGGTGAAGCGAGCTCGGGGTCCTTGTAAAAGCTGGTGCAGACGTGAACGTTGATAGACATGTGTAGTCCACTCAAGAGTGTCCGGAGAATGGACAGCTCCTGGCATGCTTCGTCTTTGTCTGACGACAGGCAATTTTCGGCATAGATGGCACGCCACACCTGCACTGCAAGAGGGCCAGAGTAGCCTGTGTTGCCCTCAGGATTGGACACCAAGTCCACGTACTCCGCCCCATCATCCATTTTCAACCAATCTCCCCAGTCGTCCAGGTTCATGGGCTGAAGAGCCGCTGGCATGATGCTACCATCAGGAGTGTTGAGTTCACTCATATCCTCATTGGCACGTAGGGCTTCCGGGATCAAGTTCTCATCACATTTGCACACATCACAGGTGTTTTCGGTGCTGGTGCACAAAAGACTCACGGCCCAGTAAGGGCAAGGCTTTGCACTGTTGACCTTGAAATAACGAAAGTAAGAAGACACTGTGATACGGTTGAGGATCTCGAGGAGCGATGTAGTGCCCTCGTCAATCTCCGCAGGGGAAGAGTGACAATACCCATAGCCGAGTTTCGTAGTGTCCAGCACGATCCGAGGCTTCGCAGAGAGGTTTGTGGTGGTAGCAAAGCGAACAGTTGCTTTTGGCGCCTCGTGTGTACAAACAAGGAACGCAACAAGAAGCGCACTGATAGCACACTTAATGACAGTCTCTATGTTCATTCGAATCACACGCCTATTTTAAAAAAATCTTGTTTTTTCTGAGGAAATGAAACGTGCGTAAAAGCCTACAAGCAGAATCAGATATGAGAGAACCGAAGAGGAAGAAAGCGTATAGTTAAGCCTGGGATCAAATCAGCAAGATAGGTTAATCTTGCCTTCCAAGCCCGTTCTGAAGAAGTGTCAAAATGGCAAAGTGAGCAGCTTCAGCTGGAGGGGGCAGGCTGTACTTACCAGAATCTGCTCAATCGTCGTCAGTTCGGAGCGAGTAAACCGGGGGCACAAAGCAATGCAGGCATGGACGGGTATTACATGCTACGCAGTACGCTGGTCTAGCAAGAGAAAAGTAGCGGCGATAATAAGACCCTCACTGTATTCCGGATCTCAGAAAAGTCACACTACTGATTGGCGTGCACAAACGAGCAAGTACAGCGCTTGCCATCGGACGCGAAAGAAAAACAGTACACGAAGTTCTGATGTTTTTTTTTTGTTGTTATTCTTGCGCTTTGCTCGCAGCGGCGGAAGCAGACATTGCACCTCACCCCCATCCTCAGCTGCTTAATACTGAAAGTCGGCAACCCGGAGAACGGCTCATATAAGCTTCCGCGGCGACCCCCGCGTCTTTGCAGCTCCGCCGACAGAAGACTTAAGTCCTTCAAATGTGACGACAAAAAAGACCATGCGAAAAGCGGTGTACATGCACGTGATGAAAGCGTTGACATTCTTGGCTAGTGTCGATTATCACGAAAGAATAAATCCGAGTCTGTGTTGAACAGGTGTTTGAGTGACATTGTTCTCGGGATTGCGCAGAGAGAGGAGGAAACTACCTAAAGAGAAAGGAAAGCTGAGAAATGGGTGAAGGAGTACTGTCATAAAATGAGCGCGGGGCGAAAATGTCGGGTGAACGGCGCGATTCACCGTCTTTTCGTTTCCTCGAAATCCAACGCCCTCGCTCCAATCTTCTGACCAAAGGCGGAATGCATGCTTCAATGCCGAGAGGGGGCGAGCATTTGAAAACGATTTGAAGAGCAGCATGATGCTTTACCAAAGGGTCTTCCACAGCCACACTACAATTCTCAGACCGGGCGCCTCGGAACAATTCGTATTCCTGCTCACAGTTCATGCCGGAGAGGTGCGCCACTTAGAACCTTCGGCATAATGATAATTAACGCAGTGAAAAGTCTAAGGTCGACTGCAACGAAAAGAGAAGAATGGCCTCACAATGTGAAGCGGCGTCAGCATTTGACATCCGCTGCTCACCCCTCTGGGTCCAGTTAGAAAACCGCGCGCGCCCCCCTCGCCACATCTTCACCTCTCCTGTCGTGTTCCTTTCGCTGTGTGCTGAAAGTGGTGTTTGGTGAAAGCATCGCTGCGACGCCAAAGACGTGGAAATCAGTTGCTTGCATGAAGGAAACACTGAGTGGATCTGAAGGGCTACCTCATCGGTCCCACCATGCACAAAGAAGGTCATGCTTCTTGCTGCACGCACACCTTGAAGGCATGCCGAATTCCATGGTTAAATCGAGCCGCGTTGGTTCAACAAGCATAGAATCTGTGCTCCACTGCGTCATCTTCGATTTTCCACCTTTCCTTGCCCTCCTCTTTTCTTGCTTTCCTGATTGTCCAGTGAATATTAATGTCTTTCAAGAACTACTTCGCCGCAGGTGCTCGAAGGACGGTGTTTAGGCGGAAAGGTCGCGCAGACGGTCGCCTCACTGGCTCTCAATTTAACAAGCGCGTTCGAACACCTTTTCACGAGCGGACAATGATGAACGAAGTGAGCAGTAATACAGCAAGGCGAGCAGACAACATGTTTGATTCTAACATTGTCCGTCAAGAGCTCCGGAGTGCTAGGCGAAGCGCTAACTATTCTCAATTAGCTTCACAAAACCTTTTGCGTCAGATTAAGGCTGATAAGCATGAGCACAGAGGCTCACTCTCTCCTAGCCACAAGTTTCTCCCCCTTCGATAAGACTCACTCACTCTTTTTTGCCCTTTGCTACTTGAGGACGCGTTGCTGCAGCGCTTTTGTTTATTGTCGCTGTTTGCTGAGGCCAACACTTCTATGGAATAGTAGGTAGAACGAAAATTAGCCTGATAAATCTCTTGTCAATACTGCTGTCGAATACACCATGTGCGATTGGTTCATAGTGTTACGGATATCGGCGAGAAGCAGTCTCCGCAGGATTAACGTAATCTTTCTTCAAAACTATTTGAGCCAGCACCGTTCTGGTCAAGCTTCGTATTTTTTCTCCTCTCAATAAGCAATGTAAATCAAGCTCAAGGAGCTCAACACGTTGATTTTGCGCTGAAAAGTTCCTTTTTCTTAGAGGTGCAATGTGTTTGCATTTCACTGGTGAGAAGGGGAAAAAAACTTTCTGGGCTGTGATTTGGCAACCCATGTATTTGTTTCCCCGACTGCGCGAAGAGGCGCGTCGCTTTTACGACGGTGTAGCTAAATATATTTTTTAGCTACTATTACCCTGTTGCCTTTAGGCATACTTGTGCATAACGATCATTTCTTTGAGTTTACTGAACGCAGCTGCCACAACTTGAGTTTGCATCTTCACTTGAATACTTCGCTGTTTTTTTGTTTCCTTTGTATCTCGCTCTCTTTTTTTTTTTTTACTATACGCTATCTTTTCTTTATGTGTGTGTGTGTATGCAGAGCCGTTGGAGGCTGAGACCGCCGTAGAGGAATTAAGTGATCTTCAGTGCGTTGCGGACAACCCTCAATATTTAACAACGCAAAGCATTTAGACCACACCATAGACTATTAACCCTTCATTTTTCCTACGCTCACACAATACAACTAGAAAAGAGAACATCAACCAATATAACAATGCTTGCAGAAACAGTAAAGCGACAGATACTTCTTTCTGTGGATGCATTAAACATCTCTCTCAATCGAGTTCCCTCTTCCTGTAGCATCTCGGAGGCATGCACAGCGGCGAAGCTGCTTCGCAACCGGCTCCTGCGCGAGCGCACTCGTGTGGTAGAGCGCATCGAGTCACTTCGAGAGCGCCAGATGTACGATGAAGTCAGTGACGAGGATCTGGACTACGATAATGATGAGGCTGATATTCAGCCTACCGGAAATGACGTGAGTCGTGCAGAATTCACATTTATATGCGAAATGATGGTAGCGGAAAAGCTGGTCGTACCGTTGCTTTTGGCACATGGAATGAATTTCAGTGATACACTGCTACCTCAGCTCCTTAAGCTGTTGGCTGTTATGCTGTTACCAATACCGCGCTTTTCGACCAACGAGATTCTACAGAAGGATATGCTGCAGAAGATAAAAGCACGTTGCGGCACAGATGAGTTTTTTGCGCTGCTAGTGCAGTGCGTAGCACCTATTGCAGAGAAGCGAACAACAGGCAAGCTGCAACGTGAGGACGTCGTTATTCTTGAAATTGTTCTCACGGTAATCACATACTTACTGGACGGACAGCCAGTGGACACGGAGAAAATTATTGGAGCTTTCTGTCGCAACCATGGCGTCGAGCTTCTCCTTGTCGTCATCAACCAGAACTACTCTCGCATCCATGGCACTAATGTGACTGCAAATAATGATGCAAAGGGCGTGGTCTTGAGCAGCTCTGGAATGGAGAAAAATGAGAACAATAATGAAGGCACAAGTGATGGGAATCCGAGAGTAACTGGGGTGAGTTGTGATATTTCTCTGGAAGGGGATGATATTGACATCGAAGATGACGACTCGTTGTCTACATCAAAATCCACGGAGATGATGCACAGAACCCTCGACCAGGAGTTTCAGAAGCAGGCCAGTAGCCTCCTGGAGAGCGACGAGCAGCTGTGGAAGTGGAACTGCCTTGCACTGACTGCAATCGCAAGTATTATCTGGTGTGTTCCCGCAGAAGAGCTGGTACATTTGACATTGGTCAACCACTCGAACAACTCAGCGCAAGACCGAGGGCTTTCCTCACTTCTAAGTAAGCAGCAGTTCCGTGACTGCAAGCAAACAAGTGATAAGTGGCGTTTTGTTGCCCGAAGTCGCAATGGAGCCATCACTTCCAATGGAATTATTGTACGCGCCTCGTCGGGGAGCACAACAGGATGCCTAGCTATTGGTACTGTCTTTTCTTTGCTAGGATCACGACGAAAAGATCAACTGGAGGCGATGAAGGACATTGATCTGCGCAAACGCGGTCGTTTTATCAAGGGTATGTACCAAAGTGTCACGCCTCAGTGCAACCTTCCACTTCCTACGAAAATACAGCTTTCGCATCAAAATAGCACTTTTTTGAGCTTTGGCTTCGAACCGCTGAGCGTGATGACATTCAGCAAATTACAAGATGCTGCCGCAGCCGTCGAGCGTGCCACAAAGGAACATAAGGAGGTTGTTGTTGGATTCAAGGGATCTGGCGAGAGGCTAGAGATAACATCGCCTCTCGACACCACCATGTACCAAAGTCTTGGTAACGTGCTGCACTACATGACAGTATGCCGGTGTATCTTGCGGTATGTTAGGATTATCGCTGAACAATTCAAATTGGAGCAACAATCGTTTTTGGTCATGTTTCCTCAACAGTGGCAAAGTGTCTCATCGATCATTTCGCTGGATCACTTGGAGTTCGGGTTTTCTGTGCTGCGCTCCTTCCTCGATTGCAAAGATATTCGACAGCGTGAGGATGTAACGATTGTTGTGGGTTATCTGGCAGAAATACTTCTCGCTCTGCATTTGCTGCTGGAAGGCGAGATTTCTGCTGATCCTGCTGTACAAGTTGCCGCCCACGCCCTGGCGTCGTTTGCCCTTTACAAGGAAGAAAATATCAAAGCTGTGTTTGGCTTACTCTCTGCGTACTCGAGCCGGGTTATTGCAATTCGTAAAGCGCAAGTTTTCACACTTTTCACGTTCTCAGTTTTTCAGCTGATGGAAAAGTGCAGCTACAAGGGAAGCCTTCTTCTTTCCAAGCGCTCAAAAAAGCAGAAGACAGTGCCAGCGGAAGAGTCGGCAGATACGGGTGGTGTAGAGAACCAAGATGACAGCGAGAGTGTCAACTCTGCTGCTTTGGAGAACCTGTCTGAGGAGATGCCAGGGGCAATGCCATACATGATCGAAAACGAAAAGAGCGACGAAGATGCGAGGCGGCCCGAAATCAAAGCGAATGTACAAAACGGAAGTGTCGCTGGGGAGCGAAAGGTGCCTCCTGCAGCTGCAGGCCTTCCCGAGCCTTTACTTGAGTCAGTGGGCCGTAGCACTTCTATGGACAGCGATAGGCTGAGATCATCGGAGAGGACCACATCAGAAGGGAGACCTCCCTCCATCGCCTCAAGTGACCGCACCACCCTGTCGACAATGAGCTCTGAACGGGAAGTCGCCGTTAGCGGGTTTTTTCACCGTCTGGCATCACCAAAAAACATCAGCCTTGTTTACTCGACTCTGCGCCATTGGCGCGTGAACGACGCAGACGTTAACATCGCACTGACATTTCTGATGGACACTTTGGTGCGTAATAACTGCGAAAGTGTCTTCTTCAACGTCGCATTTCTGCTGCTGATGCGGGAGGTTCTCGTCAAGGGTGAGAAAACGCACGCGCCACTTTATGCCGTGTGTGACCGCATCGTCTACGACTTTTTCAACCCTTCGTTTGCGAAGGCACAGGACGCCCGTGCCGCATCAATGCTTCCACATGAAGTAGAGAGTGGCATACTAAGTGGCGCGCAGTCCTATCTCGGGTTTGAGGTTTCGCTGCGCTGCACACGCGCGCTGTTCAACCTGAGCACACTCGACTACACATACATCGAGGAGAAAGGAATGCCGCATCTGATGAGCTATACGGCAGTGTCGCTTCCGCACCCGGACGTCGGCGAGGCAAAGCGGGAAGGATCCAAGGATGTCGCAGCTGCGACCATCACCACACGCTCACCAGACACCAGGGCACATCGTCAGCGTCGAACAACGACATCTGCGGGCGACGCGAGTCAGCAATATGGCTATGAAATCTCTCCTGAGGTGGAAGGCGGCGATGAAGGGACGGTGCTTACTTCGTGCCCTTCAGCGGAGGGTGCGGACGAGAAGAGGAACCGACAATCAAAGCGGCGCCATCGCAACCATCATAGTGACAAAAAACGAAGGCGGCGCGAGGTGCCCGATACAATGGCTGCTGACCAAGGTGACGTCGGCGGCAGGGGCAACGAGTCCGTAACGGAAAGCATTGAGACTGCGGGCTTGGTAGCCACCCCAGAGGCTAAGATGACTACGGTGACGGCGCCCGTATTGGGCTCCGTGGAAGAAACGTTGGTGGTGGAGTAAACTCAGCAGCTGCCACCCCGCCGTTTACTGGTTGCTATCTTACGTGGGTTCACACCGCGCACTGTCAAGGCGTACCATCTGCTGATAGCTGTGTCTTTTCTGTTGCTTCGTGGGCCACAGCAAGTTCCTGATGACGGAGGGACATCTGAGCGCGTGGTCTCTGGGCCCAATCCCCACCGCCCAATGCCGAACCACTTCTGGCGGTGACAGTGTCATGCACCTACAACGTAGGGACGGTCAGAGCGGTGTCTCGCTGTGGATGCCGGTGATCAAGTCCTGGATGGCGTTGCGTCGGAGTGACCTGCGACAGCAGGCACGCTTGCGCCATCCATGTGATGGACCGAGCGTCGGCGTGGCTGGAGCGTACCTCACCTGGTCCTCACTGCCCACTGGTGGGGAGCCTGCACCACCCCGAGGGATGCCGCCGGTGCCGACCAGTATGACGGGAGCGGCTGTGAGGCGGCTTGCGGGGCGAGGGAGTGGTTAGAGTTCGGTGCAGGGGGGGCCGTGCTCAGGCGACTGGGCCCGGTGCATTGCGGCACTGCATGTGTCTGCGGCTGCTTCCCGGCAGGCGATGGGGCCTGTGGCATGTTGGGGCTGCAGTGAGGGGTTTGGCCCCGTGCTCTCTGGCAGCGAATGGGCCCTCTGCAAAAGGAGTCCTCGTGAGCGTATACCAGTGAGACACGGATCCCTCTCGCTCACGACTGTGTTGAGCGCCTCTCTTTTGCCATCATGGAACGATCTGCCGCAGATTGAGGTCACGTAGCTAAACATGCGGAAGAAAAAGTAGTAACGGGATCGTAGCAAAAGGAAGAATCCACCCGTGCTCCTGTGCTCTACCCTCCTTTTCCGCGAAGAGGCGTCATGGTAGGGAAGTGTCATGAGTCTCCGATTGTGTCGCGGAGTTGCCCAGTGGATTTCTTGCTAGGGACCACAGGGAAAGCCAAGGAAACGAAAGTGAGTGACGGTGTATCCCCCGCGTGTTTAACTCACCCCACTTTAGCACGCTGCACCGTGCGAAAAATGTGTAACACCGAGCGTGAGTGCACCCACATATGCAAGTCGGCTCTCTTTGCTCTTCCCATCGCTCTCAATTTTGTTCGTGTTCCCGTGCTTGAATGCATTGCTCGTGTGCTCCCTTGTTTGCCCCGTTCCCTCCTTCGTCGGGTGTCTATAAAAAATAAAAAAAATGGCAACGCGCCTGCATGCAAACACGCACACACGCACGTTTCAATAATGTGACCCCCCAAGCCCCACCCCTCCACCCAACCACCCACTTCCTCCAGATATACGTACAACGACAGCGCCTGGGCTCCACGTTACCCGCTTGGCTGGCCTTTCTTCGATTGGCTGGGTGTCCACAAGGACGTTCATCGCATTAGCAGGTGACGCAGTACTCTCCATGCTGCAGAAGGCGCAGGAGGCGCTCACGCAAGAGGAGCTTAACCTCCGTGTGCGCCAGGGCCTGCAGAAGCGCAAGAAATGTGCCCTGTGTACCCAGACCTTCTACGTGAACGAGCTGCCTGGGGCCATCACTCACAAGTCCATCTTAGAACTTCGCCAGAAATGGGGTATGGATGTGCGTCGAGGTGACCACATGCCGTCGCCGTCGCAGCTGTACAAGCGAGAAGAAATATGCATCTTCTGCATGCAGTTCTTTGACACAACGGGTTCAATGCAGACGCAGCAGAAGCTACTGGCGTCCACCCGTGATGGCATCTCACAGGCGCTGACATTTCGGTAAAGGGCCACCCTAGAAGGGGGGGAATACAAAAAGGGTGGCAAATCATCGGAACTGGGGCATTAGTGCCCACATCCCCCCCCCCGCCTCTTTCTCTGTATTTGTGTACCCAACTATCAAGTGGGCTACACTACTGTCGTGCTTGTTCCGCTGCCACGATTACCTCTGCGAGGGCATGCACTCCCGCATCCACTACCGCTGTGCTTCTTTCTACATCCAGCCCCTCCTGCATCTGTTCAGCACGCACTACTCTTCACCAGTAAAGCCCTTACCGCCTTCTCTCTGTCCTGGCCTTGTGGTGATGTCCTACTCCACCGTTCTCTCACCTCGTTGTTCTCCTTTTTATCCCTTTTCTCCCCGCTGTCGCTTTCCCCCGTTGTTGCTGTTCGATGTCACGAATGTAAACGAGCAATGAAGAGAGCGAGAGTCTCTCAGTGAGAGCGAGCATGTATGTGTCTGTGTGTGTGACTGTCGGTGAGGGAGGGGAACGAGAGAGGTATCAACGCTGATGCGCAGAGAGCACATCCGCCGTCTCTCTTCTCTGCCTCTCTCTTATCACGACCTCCGCCCTCCACCCTCTTCTTTTCTTTTGTTCTCTCTTTTGCCTTGTCTTATTTCGCTTTGATGAAACTCACTGTTCAGTGAATGTTTATGTGTGATTGAGCGATGAATCGCCGGGGAGGCCCATCTCAGCTACCCAGCCATGGAGGCACGCACGTGCTCACCTACTCGTCTATCAAGGAGCAGAGAAAACAGAGATTCTTGCTCCATAGCTCAGCCTGTTCTCTCTCCCTCTTGAAATAAGGATCGGCCTGCGATAGCGACGCAGCACGAGGGAGGAAGGAGGAGGAAAAGTGTGCGAGAATGGCCTCACGAAGAGTTCTTCCGTGTCGTGTTCTCTGGCCCCCCCCCCGGGTCTGTCGCCGCCTTTTCTGCGCTGTCAGCGCCTCCTCACATCGTCAACGCCGTGCCGGGCAGGCACATGCGTACTAAGAAGCATGATGCTGGCAGGTACCTCAGCTGCTAGGGAGGGAGGAGGAGAGCAGTGCGAATGCCTCTCCCAGCTATACCTCTTTTCCTCTCGCGTGTGCCTACATGCATTGCACTCCGCGGAATGTCCGAGAAGTAGTGGCGCCACAACGACAGATGCTCTCACTCATCTTCCCCTCTTACCACTGCTCTACTCTCTCTTTGCCTCTGAAGCCGCTTACTTTCTCTCTCTCTCGGTTCACCTACCAAGATGACACACATGGAGCGAACACACACGCACACTTGTTGACGCACGCTATTCAACAGCAGCGACAAGAGGAAAAGGGGGCGTCGATAAGCGTGTAGTTCTTTCGTTTGTTTCTGCGCTCTTGCCGGCCCACCCTCTCCCCCTCCCCCAGTGGCCCACACCAGGACACGGGCAAACGAGGAAGAGTAAGCGAAAGAGAGAGCGCACGCCTGCATAGTGGCACAAATGGCAGCGTTTGTCCTCGTCTTCTGCGATAGACTCGCTCTGACAGCTCTCCCATGCCCGCACAAGGCGGCAGCGGTGACTGTGTCCTTCCGTCATCACCCCCTGCCGCGGGGAAGGGGAGGCCAAAGTTGAAGGTGGTCAACAGTAAGGACAGTGTCAAGTGTGCAACATGGATTTTGTCGCTGCGTCGCCTTAGTGCAAAACAGTGGTGCCGCCACTTTATTTTTCTCGGTGGCCACCTCTGCTATAGCGCGTAACCGATGCCACTACTGCCGCCTCACAGCTACAAGCGTGTCAGGTATCCGTCACACGCACCGCGAAGGAGCTGCAACGCGCTGTGCACGACATTGCGAAGTACTTATCGAAACGGCTGCGGACCGAAGCCGAACGTACTACCCCAGTCCACTTTGACGAGCATTGTTCGCCAGAGGTGTGTTACCTCGTCCGTCGGTCTGTGCTGCCGTCGGTGATTGGGCTGCTAGCATGCGAGATGGTACGCCGGTATCTAGCTGGTATGCACACCCTCCTTGTGAACCCTGCTGACAGAGCTGAGTGAGCCGGCCTCGTGCGCTAGTAGGGTCTCAGGCGCAGCCCGTAGTGGAGCTCGTGGAGGTCCTCATGGACACAGAAGAGGAAGGGGGCCGGCTCACGGTACGGCTGCGCAGACTCTCCGAATGAAGAACTTTACGCGCTCCGCGTCTGTATGTTTCTCTGTGTGGATCTGGGCCGCCGTCAGCGTTACCCCCTCGTTTCCACTCTTTTACCTTTTCACCTAGTAATGAAGCGTGGGTGTGGGTGACAAGTCTGGCACCCTCTGGACCCACTATGATCCAGTGTTGTGCGTGCAGTAGCCCCCACCTTATGATAACGCCGCAGCGCAGCCACGCGCCACGTTGGAGTGGCTCTCTGCTCTAGCGCATGCCGATCATCAATCTCGAGCTTCGCGGACGCCGGAGGTTAGACAGTCAAAGTTAGCGAGCGCCCACGAGGACTTTCACTCATGGACGTCTCCCTGAGAAGCGCGAAGAGGAAAGGATCTGCCACACGTGCAGCTGATTATGCGATGCTTGATATCGATGGGCCACTGGCCAAACTACGTCTTGAGCGCGCATGCCTCCTCTTTGCATGTAGAGTGTGGACGGAAAAGTTGAGACAGCATCTTGGTTATGCAGACTAGACAGCGTCGCAGGGAGTGAGAGTGTACCGTAGACACTCGTGACGGGCCTGCCCGCTTCCCTACCCCAAATTCACTGCCGCTTTTTCTCTTCTTACAGCTAGACAGTATAATGCCGTTTCTTGTCACTGCGCCACCGCTCTCACGCCTGGTCGGCTCTTACCTCTCTCCTTTGTGGGTGAAATCTCCCTCCCGCGTTTTTCTTTTTTTTGCAGCGCATCCATGCACCCCCCCCCCCAGCAATGGAGGCGTCGATGCAGCACGCACGTCTGTGCTTGCATCCGTGCGCAACCCCCCCACCCCACCCCACCCCCACGCGCCCGCTTTTGGTGTCTTCTCTCCTGCACTGCCCACCGTACCACTCCCTCTATTTCTCCCTCTCCCCTTGCCGCCCAACCATCGCCACCTACGCCCCAATAATTGCATAACACAGTCGCAGACGCACTCGCGCACCATAACGGGACAGAGCTGTTGCGTCATGTTCCGCCGCTCAGCGTGCTGGCTTAGTAAGAGGACGCCAGGGTACGTCTTTTGGCGCCAAAGTAGCTTGACGGAGTTGGAGCACTCCAAGCGCAACTACCTTCTCTCCGAGCGTCCGGTGCCGATCGGCGAGGTTTCGCGACGAATGGCTCGCGTCAAGTCCCGCTACGAGGACACGCGCGATTTTCATGAACGCAACCTGCTCCGCGGTGAGTACAAGTACTTCACGGGCAAGCTGTGCGATCTGCGTGCCGCCAGCCTGGGTGACATGGTGGTGGTGCTGCAATGTGGCGCTTTCTTCGGCTTCTGGGATTCAGCGCAGGTAGACCGAATTCTGGCGGAGCTCTTCCTGCAGCTGGAGGGAATGAAGGCGGTAGAGCTGGTCGCACTCTTCGTCTGTATGCCGCAGCTGCGCCGGCAAGAGAGCAACCTGTACCACCGCGTGGCTGTGGAGCTTGTCCCTCTCGTGCCAGACCTGACAACCGAGGAGTGCCTGGCGGTGTGCCGCGCCTGTACCACCGAAACTCCCCCAGAGCTGACGGAGTCGGTGCTGCGTGAGCTTGCCGAGCACTCGGAGGAGATTACCCTCACTCAGTGCGTGGAGGTGCTGGACACATGGAGCGTCGTCCCAGCGGCTGTGCGATTCCGCGTTCGCGACACGATGGAATGTGTTCGGCAGCGTGCGCTGCGTCACCTCGAGGAGCTGGAGTGCATGGACATTGCAGTCTTGTGCACGTGCCTTCAAAAGGAAGCGAATGCAGACGGCGCGGACTCGATTTTGTCGGAGGGATTGCAGCAGCGCTTGCTGAAGGCGTTTATCCGTGACACGTCTCGCACGTGCCCCCGCTCAACAGCGATGCTGTTTTCGGCAGTCCGCGGCACCCATTCGCTTGCACTGGAGTTGGCGCAGCAAATGGCGGCCCGGGCGCTGTTTCTGTCGACGGACTTCACGCCTGCCGAGCTGCTGGCAGTCCTTCGAGTGTACGTGGAGGGTCTGGTGTCCCTTTCCGTTTTGTCTGCAGAGTTGCAAGCGTCGCGAACACCAACTCTCTTACCTGGTGCGGCGTCGTTGGTGGGTGTCACCGCCGCGTTGAACGACTCACCCTCCAGCGCTGCTCTCGTGGCAAGTCCTCCTTTCCTGTCGCCATCGCCGTCCGCTGCACGCCAGCGCGTACTAGAGATGGAGCAAGCCACCCAAAGCCTCTCTGTGCTGCAGCGTGTCGGAGACGAGCTGTCGGCTCAACTCGTCGAGATGCTCGACAGCGCATCTGCCTACCTGTCTGTGGCGTCTCAGCTTGAGATTGTGGAGCTCTTCGTCGATGCTGTGGAACAGCTGTCAGGGTGTAGCAACATGGACGCTGGTGGCCCGCGTGGTGGGTCAGGAAGGGATGCGGCAGCGCAACTGATGCAGTTGTTGCCACAGTCACGTCGGGCGTTGCAACTGGTGTCGGGCAAGCTGATTGCCAACATGAAGACCCTCTCCTTGGCCGAACTGCTCCAGCTCCTCGAGCAGGCGAACTTTCTGGGTAGTGCCGCTTTGCAGGATGCTGTTGTCGCAGCTGCTGTGCAGGAGCTGATTACACGCAACATCGATGGTCTCACAGCTGAGTCCGCGTTGGCACTGGAGCAGAGGCTGAGGGCCCTCACTGAGCTCAGAGCAGAGCATCAGCGCCGCTTGTCTACTGCAATCATTCCCAAGGTACGCCGCTTTATTTAGTGCGTGCAGGGACTGTAGACTGGTTTTCGTGCTGTGTTCTGGGAGGTCGAGGCGCTGTGGGGGAGAGAAGCGGTGCTGGCCCACTGACCGTGTAGCCGATTTCGACTCGCAAGTGCACACGTGCGTCTGGCAGACATGTAGCCCCGCTTCTCCCTGTCCTCTTACATTTGCTGAACCCCTCCTGTGCGAGGTTTGCGGGTGCATTCCGTCTCGGGCTACTTCCTCCGTCTCTGTGTTTATGTGTCTCGTGGACCCCCCCTGCCTTCACCCAAACGCCGCTGCTCTGGCGGACGTTGGCGGGGGCTCCTCATTGCATCTCCAGCGCGTCCCCCCCCTCCCCCCTCTAATAGTCCTTTCGCGCTCTCACGCATGTGTAGAGGTGCCGATGCATACGAAAACAAATGCCAGAGGGGAGAGAGTAAAAATGAAACAAAGCATGGAGGGACACCCTCCCTCGAGAAGGTACGCAGTCAAGCCGCCGCTGGCAGCAGCGGAGAGCGGAAAGGGTGTGCGGCATGACCGCGCTCAGGTTAGTCTCGTCTCTTTTCTTCACTTTTTTTTTCTTCGGTCGTGGAAGCTGAGGAGAATGTGTGCGGAGGGGGCGAGGGAGTGAGTAAGGAGACGCCAGCGCTTTAGACGTATGCCTCTTCCCCACCAATCGCTCTGCCGTTGTGATCTGCAGAGTCGGCATGTGGTGGCTGTAATACTTCTCGTCGCCCCACCACCACCACCCATACGCCCATACCCAGCGGCCCTCCTGCTATCCCTTATTTCTTACTCTGCGTTCGGCGGAACAAGGAGACGGTGACGCACATGACTTGGGCGCACACATGCAGCTACACTTCTCTTTTCCATCCCTGTTTAGCCGTACTGATTTTCATCCGCATTTGCAACTGGCCGTGTGTGCCCAGCTAGGCAGCATCCGTTGCTTCAGTGCGCGCCTCACAAGTCTGTCTTCCCCTCACCCCCTTTCCGCTAACCGCCTAACGGCACACAGACCCCTACCAAAGGTCAGTTGGAGCGCACCTCTTTTGTTCTCTCCCACCCCAGTCCGGCGCCGCCCCCACCACCATCCTCTATGTGAGCTGCTCTCATCTGTTCCCTCCACTTCCTTCTCCACTGCCGCACGATGTCCTTGACGCGAAATCGCCTCCTGCGTTCCGTGTACGACGAGCTTGTCGTAGTTGGCAGCCGCTGGACACGAGTACTGGCTGTGTCCGTCAATGCCGCCGAGGTGGGGCCGCCGCATGTTCAGAGTCACTTGGCGCACCCCACAATCACCGTTATCCCGACACTGCATGTAGCAGGCATTAAATTCTACGATCGCGTGCTAGAGTATATTGACCACGCCGTAAAGCGCAATAAGGACACGGTGGTGCTACTGGAGGGTATCTGTGACAGCGAGGCGGCCGGGAAACAGCAGCTGCAAGAGTACCGAGCCATCATGGAAAACGACGCCCTGCGGCAGACAATGCTTGCCAAGGCTGACGACAACACCCTTTACTCCCCCGAGGTGATGTGGGAGATTTGCCAAGAGATGGACGTCCGTTACGACCTCTTGAAATCGATGGAGTCCACGGTGCGCCTGCAGGAGTGCTACCTGAAGCCTAAGCTGGCTGCCATGTGCGGGCTCAACCTGCGCAACGACGCCGACTTGAACATGCACGAGGTGCAGCGCTTACTCGAAGAGGAGTCAGTAAGACTTCAAGCGCTAGGCGAGCAACTTCCTTCCAGCATCGCGGTAAGCCAGCTTGGCTCATTCCCTGTAATTCGTAAGCACCGCGAGCGCAAGGTGGCGCAAGTGGCGCGGATGCATTGCACCCGCTGGTTTGAGCAGGAGACAGATGGCGAGGTAGTAATCCCGTGGGGCTACTTCCACACTGAGGCAATCATTCACTACATTCTAGAGGGAAACAAGCGTGTTGGCGGCGCCGTCCGTACCGATGGCGGCGATGCGTCCTCGTCACTGGGCACGAGTGGAAGCGCTGGTGCCGCATCACCGAGTGATGAAGCACGCCCAAAGAGTCCTACCAACCCAGGGGGGATGGGTGCCAGGGCAGCCGCTGCGGGTAGTCGTGCTGACCCAGCTGCAGCAACCGAACACTCCCCACCTCGACTCGTGTTTATGGAAGCCGATGAACTGTTTACCAAAGTTCCCTTCAACGTACCAAAGGACCTCATCGAGCCGGTGCGAGAGGAGGCTGGCAGGAACCAGAATGGCTGAGGGATGTGCGTTTTCTTTCGGCTTTTTCCCTCTTTTCTCTGTTTCGCTGCCGTGTGCGTGAGAGGGTGGGCATGTGCGCGTGTCTGCGTGAGGGGCACATGATGAAGATGGTGGTACTCGCCCTGCTAGGCGTGAGCCTGCATCAGCTATGGCGTGGGGAAACGATGCCAACCTGTGACCAAGACAGCAGCAACAAGGCAGAAGATGGAACCGCGACCCTAGCAGGGACCGGTTGGGGTGAAGAGGGGGGAGTGATCTGGGCTGTGGGACACTTCCCCCTCCCTCGGCAATCCCGCTTTTTTCTCTCAGAGTCTCAGCATGCCCTGCGGGACGTGAGAAAGAAGACGATGGTAGGCGAAGACGTGCGCCCGTGAACTCCCACGCATCAGCACCTCCATGTGTGTACAATCGAGCCCTCTGACTGCACATTTATTCTATGCAGCTTTCCTATCCACCTAGCACATGCCTCTGGGCAGCTATCCTGTGCTCAAGCAGCTCCTCCCCCGCTCTCCTTTTCGTGTCTTTTTCGTTCATCGCCTTTGCTGCTGGCCCTGATGACGGGACACCTCAGCGTGAAATTGGTGTTCAGCATTCACTCTTTCTGAGAAAGCCAAGCAGTATGCAGCCTGCCCTCTGGTACGGTTGCGGACTCTTGGTGTTGGCGGACAGGGCTGGACTGGCTCTGTGCCGGAGAGGCGCGTGCGGGCACGATGGCGCTTTTACCAGCTCACTATGCATCGTGTCGACGACTCCATCAATACGTTCATGCACCTTCTTTCTTTCTGCTATGATTGCGTTGCGGTGATGTTGACCGTAATCCTAAGACCTCGCCTCCGCTGTATGCAGTGGCACTGCAGCGGGACTGGGGAGCACCAAACGGTGTTGCTGGGTCAGGCTCCTTGACATGGCCCTAGTGCAACACAGAGGTATAAGCGAGCTGTGGATGAATGGGCATGTGGACGCGTCCGTGGTAGAAAGACTAGTTGGAAGAAAGAAAACCACCCTATGAGGAAGCTGAGCAGCCCCCCTCCTCCATCCCCACCGCCCAATGCCGAACCACTTCTGGCGGTGACAGTGTCATGCACCTACAACGTAGGGACGGTCAGAGCGGTGTCTCGCTGTGGATGCCGGTGATCAAGTCCTGGATGGCGTTGCGTCGGAGTGACCTGCGACAGCAGGCACGCTTGCGCCATCCATGTGATGGACCGAGCGTCGGCGTGGCTGGAGCGTACCTCACCTGGTCCTCACTGCCCACTGGTGGGGAGCCTGCACCACCCCGAGGGATGCCGCCGGTGCCGACCAGTATGACGGGAGCGGCTGTGAGGCGGCTTGCGGGGCGAGGGAGTGGTTAGAGTTCGGTGCAGGGGGGGCCGTGCTCAGGCGACTGGGCCCGGTGCATTGCGGCACTGCATGTGTCTGCGGCTGCTTCCCGGCAGGCGATGGGGCCTGTGGCATGTTGGGGCTGCAGTGAGGGGTTTGGCCCCGTGCTCTCTGGCAGCGAATGGGCCCTCTGCAAAAGAGAAAAAAAGGCCTGAACTGTTGGCCGTTTGTCGTCACACTGCCTCACTTCCACTGTGGCGCTACTTCGATCGCATCATTTCAGGGCATCGGAAGCAGCGAATGCGCTCTCTCTTTGTAAGTGTAGAGTGACGCGTGTTCACACACACACACACACACACCTCACTTTCACGCCTATCTTGTCTCCGCTAGCCCCCTACTGAGATCCTCCGCCTCCTCCACTAGGCTTTTCTTGCTTCCTTCTTGCGCTCAGCAGCACTTTTCTCTCTTATCTTTCTCCCGCTCCCTTCGGTCTTTGAAACCTCAATACACGCGCGCGCCCCCCACCACCACCACCATCATCACAGAACGACTCACAGTAAAGGACCAACACAGGCCACTTCCCTCTCCCTCCTTCTTTCCCCCAATAATAAAAAGTAGAAAACCACCGAACAACCCTCGCTCTCCCTGTGTGTGTGTGTGTGTGTGGGTGTGACGGAGTAGCTGTCGATTAGGCCGGCATTCTTGGGCACTTTCCACCAAGAGACGACACTGTGTTGTTTCCCTCTTTCTTTCTGTTCTCTTCCTCTCGTCACTGTTGCTTGCTGTTCTTTCGGGCAGCCTCTCCGCGACGTAGTCACTATATCGCGACCACCACAGCGGCATTAGTGCTGTGCCTCGTTGTCTCCCTGGTCTCTTTCGTTTTCGCCTTATATTGTTTCGCGTGCTTTGTTAGGTTGCCTTCTTCTCCTGTTTCATCACTCTTTCCACCTCCTTTCCCCTCCCTGCCATACCATAGCTCCACTATCTCCCTCCTCTCTACAGACGCACGCACACGCACCTTTTCCTCCATCTCTGTCTCTATGCTTGCGTGGCAGTGTGATCCGGGCAGCGTACTTTCTTCACCTCTTTTATTCGCTCGCTTCCACATTTAGCCTTCACCTTTGGCTCGCTCTCGCTGCTGCTGGTGCTCAGTCTACTCCAGCGCCGCATCACCATCGTCAGCAAAGCTCTTTTTCACAACGCCTCTCTGCACCGGCTGTCTCCCCTCTTCTGTTCACACATCGACCTCTCTGTCACTTAGTCAGCGTGTGGGTGCGCATGTGCACTCGCTGCGGATTTCTTTGTTGCTGCCGTACGCCGCATTGCCCTCCCTCGGCCTTTGTTCTTGTCTTGCCTTCCCATCTCTCCCTCTCTCTCTAGTGGGCCTGGCATTATGGGTGTGTGCTGCAGCAAATCTAAGCACAGTAATGTCGGGAAGCACACCAAGACGAAGGAGCACGCCGCCGCAAACAGCAGCTTCAAGTCGATGCAAAGCACTGCGCGACGCTTCCAACCGATAGCCTTTGATGTTGTCGTCCCCGAGGACGCGAACACAACTGCTATCTCCCCGCATCGTGGCACCCGTGATGCCGATGGCGAGGTGAACAACTGCAGCGGCACTCTGTCCGACGCCAGCCTTCACACGATGCGCGACACTAGCGTTGCCATCGAGCGCAGTGGTAACATCTACGACCCGATGAGCGAGACACTCAACAACATGAACTTCACGAACAGCTTCCGTGCCGTGGACAGGACAGCAGTTCAGAAGTTCATGAGAAGTGTGGCACGGCTCGCGGAGCGCAGCAACAACAAAGGGACTCTGCTGGAGGAGAGCATGCTCAATGCCAGCATGGGGTTAGAAACCAGTGTGGCCAACCGGTCCATACTGGGCGGTCCCAACACAAGCACCATCCTACAGGAAGACCTCGACTACATCGCTGCTGGCGCGACGCTGCCGGACCGCATGGCGCGCCTGGAGGAGGTCGAGAGGTTGCTGCGACGGTCCATCGAGGGATCCTGGAGCGTGGACTCGATGTTGATGCAACTGGCGTGCTGCCAAATTGTCCCGACGCTGCGCCAGCGGCGCCGTCCATGGTCAGCCGGCAAGAGCGCCCCTCAGAATCAGAGCACCGGCGCTCAGCGTAAAAGCAAGCGCCAGCCAGTACTTGTCATTTATGCTCAAGGGCTACAGATGGATGCATCCATTTCCATGCCCCCCGCATCCGTCACCCCCTCTCGTACCTCGCCTACTATACCAAGCGAGTTACCAACGTTCAACGGGATCGACGGCAAAGAGACCAGTGCCAACAACCCCTCGTTGGTGCTCAGCAGATCGAGGTCTCGCTTGAGCGTGTCACCTGCTGGCACGAAGGTGCAGCAGTACGAAATGCTGGCCCTGATGTGCCGCGATATTGACCCTCACAAGGTCGACACCGCTTTGGTAGAGAATGACACGTGGGACTTTCTCTCCGTGAAAAGTGCTACTGCCGCCCTCAACGAAGGTCGATGCATATTCCGCTTCATGTGCGGCTCCCTGGCAGAGGCGGATAGCGAGACGATGGGCATCGTCGACGCCATCATCAACCTCAGCTCCTTCGCTGACGAGGTGACAGAGAACAACACGCCAAAAGTGGACGTCCACGACAGCGAGGACATGACAAAGTACATCGGCATCCATGTAAAGGCGATGTACATGCTGCCGGGCATCATGCTGAAGGATATCACGAAGAGCCTGGTGGTGTCCACAGAGTACCAGAAGGCATGCCAGCCTTCCGAGAACAAGGTTCAGGACTGCGATATCGAGGACACATTCCGCCTCACCCTGACGGTCATCCGCTTTGTCTTCAGTCTCACCATTCAGTTCAAGGTGTCAGAGATCACCGACCCGGCAGTGCTGCTGTCGCTCTCCGTGTGCGACGGGATAGTCCCTGGCAAGGCGATCATGCTGGAGCGAACGAAGCGAAATATTGAGAAGGTTGACGCAACAGCAAAGGTGCGGTCTCTTTTGCTCTATTACCCCGTCAACGATGGCGTCTTGGTGAACAACCACACTGTCGTGCTCAACACGTCACTGCCAAAGGTCGTGTCAAAGATTATGAACACCTTCGGATCGCACGGTGCGGCGCAGTCCGTACAGACAGCGAAGCTGACGCGCGAGTACCTGCTGAAGCGGTTCGGTGATGCCCGAGCGAAGGAATAGCGTCCGCACCCTACTGTATGAAAACACAGCTTTGTGAGAGCTGAGGAGAGCAAGGGGTAGGGAGAAGGTGATATGTAGCTCAGAAGCTGCGATGCAGGCGCGCACCAAGGCCCGCCCATGAGCTCAAACACACAGAAAGCAGCGGGCTCGTGTCACCACGTAGTCTCTAGCGGCGCTCCTCATGACAAAGACTCGTCGTAGGGGGCGGTCAGCACCCGCCATCTTTGCTTCTCCTTTGGTTTTAAGCATCCATGTGTGGTTAGGAGGAACTCAGAGATCGCTTACGCCTTGTTGAAGTTTTACTAACTGGCCAGTGGGAGCCGCAAGCAAACGAATCAGTCTTCTATGGATCCAGAACAGGACCGCGAAATGCAGTCTGACAGCTCAGCAACCCCAACCCCCCGAGCCTGCATGACTTCGTGGCTCTCTTCTTCTTCACTTGCAACGCACGTCTCCTCATTCCGTTCAGTTTCCCCCCGCTCTCCTCTCCTTCGCAGACGGCACGCCGGCTAAGCGAAAAAGGCTTTGCTCGTCTCTTTACCAGTCATTGCTCGACGAAGACTACTGCAGCTCCAACATGCCGGACACCGGAGTTGGTAGCCGACGAATGCAAACATCGCCTCTCGCAGTCGTGGAGAAGTGAAGGGGCAGACTACACAGCGATGGAACTGATGGTAGAAAAGGAGGACAATTCTGGCAGCCCTCTCAGCGCCGAGGCAACACGAAGCAAACATGGAAAGCGTGACGTACCTGATGGAGGAGAGACGTATGCGCGGGCACCCGTTACAAGTCTACCCGTGAATGCAGGTGCCGATCAAGGCCGAGGCACGTTGGGAGGAAGGGAACCGCAGCGCATCAAAAAGCCCGCAGCTCGCGAAGAGCCAGAGGAAAGGAGAGGAGCGTTCCGTGAGTCTCGCCCGGCAAAGCCATTTGACTCCCGTGGCGGTGAGGCTGGCTAGTGCGTGTTCTTCTCAAATGACCTGAACGAGGCAAGCTACGCACTGATGCACAGGATCCTCCACTTCAGCACTGATGACGCCATCAAAACGCGTCATTGGCTTGTGGCCAGCCTCTGGGACAGGTGGGGGGGGCACGGTGGCTTCCCGCTGGTGAGCGAGGTGCCGGACTGCAAGTACCCTCTTTTCTCCGCAAAGTGGCGCGCGCTCAACGCATCCCCTCTTACCGGCTGAGTGGAAGGCAGCAAGCGGTGGCCTGATTGGCGGCGCGGAGAGTGCTGTGACAGGGCTTCACGAGAAACTGAAGGACAACGCATTGCTTGGTGGCGGATACATATTCCTGTTCACGACGTCCAATGGATCCAAGAGGATGTGGCAGGCGTGGACATGATGGCGAGGCAGCTTGAACGCTCTCGCATTTGGTCTGGTTGACAAGGTGAATCGCCAGATCAAAGGCTCTGAGGGCAAACATGCGGCAATGCCAATCCACGCCACGGCTGCGGTGGCGATTACTCCAGAGCGCTACGGCAACAGGAGTCGCGTGGCTGAGGTCGAGGCGGCTGCTGAGGTGGGTTCCACGGAGGCAGCGCTGAGGAGCCGCAAAGAGAATCCGTAGGAGAGGAGCAGCACCGGCAGCAACGGCCCTTGCGAAAAAATGGAGGCCGGGATCCCCGTCGGGTGGCGCGGAGAGGGACAGCGCGAGAGAGGACCAATGGGAAATGCGCGCAGGTGGTGGCGTGTCACACGGAAAGAGGACAGGCCATACGCTGAATTGGTCTTCTCCAAGACTACTGGCCACGCTTGCGGCAGACCCGATCCGGGCAGCTGTACACGAAGCCATCACCTACCGAGAGAGACTACCACACACCCCTTGCACGCGCGACACCACTACCTAGTCGGTATACAAATCTGAAGCGGAACACCCGGCAAGGTGCAAATGCGTCTTTTCCACTCAGCCCCAGTCTGTCATCTTCAGGCGGTACGCACGCCCTTCTTGAGAATCGCGACACAACGGCCTCTGACCTTTGTCAAGTGCATGGCACAGCAGCGCTTCAGCGATGGCTGCGGGGCTCTTCATGTGGGTCGATGCATTTGAGCACACACTAGACAACGCGATAGAGCAGCGCCATACCGCATCATCCCGCTTGGGCCCGTTCCTCAACGAGGCCACCACATGGAAGCCTGGAAAGAGAGAGGGTTCGCTCTCAGACTCCGGGGCACTCACTACCACAGCTGTACCAGACTGTGGCACTCGGGCTAGAAGGCACGGTGGAGCTGACTGTGGCGCTTGAGGCCGTAGCGCTGGAGACAAAAAAAATTAGTTGAGCGAGAAGTGCATAAAAAGAATGTACGAGCGCATCCGCATAGCGAGCTCCTAGGCGCACGTCCAGCAGGGAGCTCGCGTTTCTTCTCTTCCTCAGTGCTCCGTGCTTCGCTGAGGGCAGATACAACGAATAAATGATCTCTCTGTCTTCTCCAGTGCACTGTGAGTTTTTCCGCCGCTTTCCCCACCCACTCCTATAAACCCTCCCGTGACTGTGTGACTGTCTGCGTGTTTATGTGCCCCCCCCCCTCTCTCTCTCTCTCTGGATATGCATGCCTTTAACTCTCTCTATAAAGGACCTCTCGCTTTGCGTGTGCCCTTGCGGCTGTGGCTTTGGCAGTCTTTGGTGTACGCTTGATTGCTCTTGTGCCGGTGGTTACGGTGCTTGGAAGAGGACAGTGGAAGGGGGGTGCGTTTGGTGGCGGGGTCCCTCCTCCCCCCCTCTGCCCCGGCTCTGCCTCCTCCACCCCTCCCTCTTCTGCTGTTGCATTTGCTTCTCCTCCTACCATTAACCTTCTCGCCAGCTTTCCCACCTGATTCAAAGTTCGCTACACATGATCGGCGATGCACTTGTCCTCCAGGCCGCACACTCCTTCTTCGCTTTCGCCCTCCCCCTCCCACTCACACGTATGAACAACAGAGTCCGGCGCGCGGGGGGGGGGGGCAGTGCTGCACAGTCATTGGGCACATGCGGCTTCTTCAACGTAATACCGACGCTTCGCGGGTATCGGAGCACGCATCCACGCTGGTGCGCTCTCATTTCGCCGGAACTTCCCAACAAGTGATGGCGACGACCAGCGCTGCTGAGGGAGATCAATCAGGCGTGTCTTCCCTCTCGCCCTTTTCTGTGCCCCTCCACCACCACTCCCCTTCTTGCCGCTCACCCCCTCTTCCCTTTTCTTCCCTCTCGTCTTCCTCTTTTCTACTTTCCGTTCACTCGTGATGTCCATCACCACGACTTCGATCAGCATTATCATGCGCACACCCACACACACGCATATACAGCCACACTAGTCCACAACGCAGCACCAATCCGCAAAGAGCACCTTCAACTTACAGCGCTTCCCCCATTGCCCCACCCAAAGACAGACTGAAGCTCAAGCGCCTCTCCGTTTCATGCGTCGGCGGCTGTCGCCCCTCCTCCCCCCGAGTCTCTCTTGTGTTTGCTCCACTGTTTAGCCCCCATTGGCACTAAAAAAAAGGGATCGAAGGAAGCCACGCACAGCATCACGGCAGCAGAACAAACAATATCAGGTGTGCTTCATTCAGAAAGCCGCCTAGCACGTGTTTCTGAATACGTCCACCCCTCTCCCTCCCCCGCCTTCTCCCTCTTCAACGTTCCCACCCTTCTTCCCTCCCGCCAGCTCATCCCTCTACACGTAGCGGGCCTGTATCCGAGTCGGCTACTCTCTTTCTGTGCCACTCTGCGTTCTTTCACCCCCCTGTCTTTGGTGTCTCGCGTAACTCAAACAGATACAGCGACACAAGCAAACTTCAACGTCGCCATTTCCCTTTCTTCCCCCTTTCCCCTTTGTGTTCGTTGGATTCATACTAGACTGTGCCTCTTCTCTTCCCTGTACCTCTCCTCTGACCTCCCCTGCACCCTCTTCACTTCCTTGTGCTCCCCCACTTCATCCTCTTTGCGGTCTTCTCGCACTCCCTCCCCCTGACGCGCTTCACGCACCCACACACACACACACGCACTCTCTAGCTCACCGTCTCAGTAGAGCAGCTTCTAATTCATTTTATTGCCGTTAGTTTTGCCTTTCCCTTGTACTTCCTCATTATTGTCCTTCCCGCTGCCTCACTTGTGTCTGCGCGGGGACACGTCTTCTCTCCTCTGTGTGTGTTTGTGTGTGTTTGTTTCAGCGCATCTGCAGCGTGCAGTCGCTACTCGGCACAACTTTTTCTCTTCCTCTTCTCTTTCCCTTTCATTTGTGCCTCAACCGCCCCTCCCCACCACCACCACCACCATACCCGACGTTACCCTCCACTCCATTGACCGCCATTCTCACGTGCAGTGCGTTGTTCTCCCATCTTTGCAGGCCCCCACTTCTCCTGTTGTGGCCTCCCCACACTACCACGGCGGAGAACATAAGGCGACTAAAAAACGAATCAGCGTTTTTCTTTTCACTTTGCCTGTCCCCCATCCTTTCTCTTTGTGTGATACGGTGCGACTGTCGGGGCCCGTCCGTGTGTGTGTGTGTGTGTGTCTGTGTGCTTTCCTCCTCTCTTGCTCTCACGCTCACTGCTGTACGCCGCCCCTCCCCCCTTCACAGTCCCTCCCCTTCCCCTCTTCGAGTGCCACACTGCTCATCTTTCCCTCCCTCCTCTTAACCACACACTTTCCTCAGCACCGACAGTGCCAACAAAATGGAGTTTAAGCGCTCAAACTCGTCTCGCGGGCCTCTCGCGTCCGGTCGCCGTGGCCAACCACAGAAGCCATCAAGCCGCTGCACCACACCTCTTCGATCTACACAGCCCTTGAAGCAGCCTTCAGCCCGCGGCACACCATCATTAACAGGTACTGCAGACATTTCTCCTCCCGAGAGCCCGGCTCTGCCACTGCCGCCACGCACAGCAGGAGGGATCTCTGCTCGACACGCTACGCGTAAAGCATCCGGAGACACCACCGCATCTCTCCAGCGAACCAACTCAGCGACATCGCCTAAACCTTCAAACAAGACTGACG
>NC_025861.1:584739-590884 GCF_000755165.1 Leishmania panamensis | reverse complement strand
GACCGAGGAGACGCTGCAGGAGACATCCGCCAAGCTGGCCGACACCGAGGACACGCTGCAGGAGACGTCCGCCAAGCTGGCCGACACCGAGGAGACGCTGCAGGAGACGTCCGCCAAGCTGGCTGAGACCGAGGACACGCTGCAAGAGACATCCGCCAAGCTGGCTGAGACCGAGGACACGCTGCAGGAGACAGCCGGCAAGCTCGCTGAGACCGAGGAGACACTTTCTTTGGAAGTGATATCTGTGAAAGAGCAACTTCGTGCTGCACAAGTGCTGAGCGAGCAGCAGTGTGTTTACCTTGACCACGTGATGGCGTATGTTGGTGCATCGTACAGTGTTATTCTGGATGGGCTGACAGAGCTGCAGTGGATGGCTGTTGAGGATATGGTGATGCAGACCAGCTCTGTTGTCCGCCGTGTGAGCCAAGCTGCACATGACGAGGTGGAGCGCATGAAGGAGATGTGCAACATTGCGGATGACAACTACAAAATGACGGCAGAGCGATTTGACATCCTGCGGCGCATTCTTGGCAAGATCGACCAAGATGTGAAGGAGGCGAGTGTGGAGATCGACGGTCAGGAGCGGCGACAAAGCGACTCTTCTCGCGCGACGCCGCATCGCTTGGGTGACGTGTCGAACCGCGAGAACAGCATGGAGCGGAAGTCATCGGCGTAGCAAATCGATCTCTGTGGCCAGTGGGGCTGAAAGTGTCTTTTCGTACTTGAGGCTCTGGCAATCGCTATAATAGTGGGTGGCGTAGAATGCGGCTTTGTTTGCTCGATTCCCCTATATCCTGAGTGCGGTGTATGTTGTGTCATGGGAGGAACTGCCAACTTCCTCCCCCCACCGCCTTTCATTCAAGCTCAGCATTGTGCATTGTGGGGGAGGTGGAAGAAGCTGCCCTTTCTAGTTATTGTTGACCTGTGATAGCACCTGGTCCGTGCGCCTGTCTTCCCCCTTGTGCGACACGCCGCTGACCTCCTTCTGTGATGCAATGTGTGTGTGTGTGTGTGCTCTTCTGATTTTCTGTCAGCGCTTCGCGCGTTGTGGCTCTGACCCTTCCTCGTTTCAGTGGGGGGGCATGGGCGTGTGCCACAGCGATGCAAAGTGCGTTCGTCTTTACCCCTTTTGCGTTTGCTTCCGTGAGAGCATTCGCTCGTTCTTATTGGCTACCCCCTCGTCATCGCCATTCCCCCCCCCCTCATGTGTACCTCTGTGTTCCTCGTGACTCATGTGTTACTTGTACTTGGCTTCTCTTTTCACTCTCTTCCACCGATAGAAGAAGAAGCGCGCACCCTCGGCGCGCATCTGCAACTCCCTGAATCCCCGTCCTTCTCCACCATGTGGCGAACTGTTGAGGCGGGTGAGAGGCGAACATACGACAGGCATGCCGTCACGCTCCTGATCCTCTTCCGATCTATGCGCACTCCCCAACGCGAATATACGCGTACGTGCAGGTGCACACTTACTCCAGCTGACGTGAACGCCCCTCGTGCCCAAGGGTGTGATGACAAGCACAAAAGTAGGCAGTCGATGCCCCTAAGAAAGAGCCGCCCCTCACCACACGAGCGTTCCCCTTCCCGGTCTTCGTGTGCATCTCCAGTCCCGTGCCAGCCAACATGGAGTGCCTATGCTGCTTCCTCCTTTGGATGCTGAGCACAGCTGGTCAGAGACCTCCCTGTCCCACGGGGCGTGTGTGTGTTGCTGCCGCAAGGGCTTTCGCGCCATTCTCCCCCCCCCCCCCCCCGCCCCTCCGCCCTCTACTTCCCGTTTCGCTTCTCTGACCCCCCACCCCTCGCCTCCTGCTGCTCCCCCTCCCTCTCCCACACGTGCTGCGCCGGTCTCACACACCGCGCGCCCCTTCTTTGCCCGCTTGTGTCTGCCACTTCACACAAACGTGCAGTCACCGCGTTTGCCCTTTCTCGCCCCGCTTTCCATTGTCTTGGTGGTCATCGGAGAGTTTTTGCCTGCTCTTGCTGTGTGTCTTTCTGTCTCTGTACGCAGCTGTTCTCACCTTTTCGCATCCTCGATTCCCCCTCTCTCTCTCTGGATTCTCAACCGCTCCCTCCTTGGTGTTCATCAACAGAACTCACTTGTTTGTTGAGTACACTTGTGTGAGAGCATCAGCGTGGCAGTGTGTCCCTCTTCCTATCTCGGTTGTCATTTTCCTCACTTCTCCAGGCTCCTGAGGTGGAGCAGTGTGGCGCGTGCATTTCGGGGGTAAATATATATAAATACACCCTTCCCTTCCTCATTTTTAGCGTTGTGTATTTCTGCCCACGCCCTTTCTTTCACTCTCTTCCGCAGCGTGTGAATTGTCCTCCCTTCCCCGCGTCGTCGTGCATCGCTGAGGTCCTCCCGCTGGCACCCCCCACCCACCCCTCTCCTCTCGTTTTTATTTTATATTTGCCCGCCGTCTCTGTGACGCGCCTGATCTGGTCTGCGTGTCGCTCTCGCTCGCTCTGTCGCTCTGTCTGTCTTGTGTGTGTTGAGAAAGTCCACGCCAGAGTGTCTTTCCCTTTGCCCAACCCCACATACGAAGCAGACGCGCGCACGGCCTGCCCACAACACTACAGCCACGCACCAGTACTCGCGCACACGGCAGCGCTAGATCCACCCGAAGTATCCTGTTTCGTAAAGTAGAGCACCACCATTGCTATTTCTTCATAGTTTACCTTGTACCCCACCCCGACCCCACCCTCTCCCCCTCACCTCTCTCTAATTTTTTGCCTCTCTCCCTTTCCTCTCCCTCGGGAGCGTGTATTTCACCTTAGATCATTTTCACTCGGGTTGTGTAGCTTTAACTTTGTGTGTGTGTGTGTGTGCGTGTCCGTCTCGCTCCCCCGCGGTGCTCTTTTTCGCTCTACCCACTTGGCTTTGGCGTACGCTCGGTGCCCCCACCTCTTCCTCCCCCTTCCCCCACCCCTACCCCCTCTGTGCCTCTCCCTCGTCCTCTTAGCCCTTTTCATCGTTGCTCCTCTCTTCACTTTTCTTGGCGGAGGAAAGCCGCCCTTTTGTTTTGCACTTCCCCTGTCGTCCCTTTAAGCTGCAGACCCACCTGTACCCCCCTACCCCTCCCCTCTACCCCTCTTCGCCATCATCACGACTGCACTGACACTCAGCTGCTTCGCAACACAGAAACTCACGTATACACATCGTTGGCAAAAGAGAGAGTGACAGGCGCACCTCTTGTCCCCCTCCTCCTCCCTCCCCCTTCTCCTTCTCGCACTTCGGTGGTTGGTCGTGCGCGCTTGTGTGTTCACGACTACACTCCCGCTTCTTCCACTCTACCTTTCACCTCCAGCGCCACCACTCTTTTCCCCTCTTTTTTTTTAGCCTCGATTGGTCACTAACGTGCGTTGGTGTTAGCGCTCGCGACGTGGTTGTGTGTGTGTGTGTGGGAGGGGGTGATTCCAGCATCGAGAACGTACACGTCTTTGTAAGCACGCGCCCTCTTGTCCTCCCTCCGACCTCTCGCTCGCTCTCTCCATCTCTTTTAGGCGGCTGTGCTCCCCAGTTTGGCTCTTAACATACGCTGCCCATCTCCACACACGCGCAGGCTAGTTTACTCGGTTTATTGCCTGTGCACCACCACCTTCATCCACGTCGACGCTGACCAGCACTATACGTCGCTTCCCTCTGCGTCTTGCCTGTACATCCGTGCTAATCACCTTCCACGCTCTCCCTCCACACCACCAGACGAACGTGCGTTCAACGGCATCGAACGTGAACGGCCCATCGCAGTGTGCCGCGTATTGTCACCAAACACAACAACAAAATGGAGTTTAAGCGCTCAAACTCGTCTCGCGGGCCTCTCGCGTCCGGTCGCCGTGGTCAGCCCCTCACATCCGGTCGCCGTGGCCACGCCGTCGGTGTGGCCACACCGAAACGCTCCACCACCCCTCTAAAGAAAAGCTCCACAAACGATACTCCCACACCTTCAGCAGCCCCCGGGGCTGCAGCCGCTTCTGCTAGGAGCCCTGCACCGCCGCTGCCGCCACGCATGTCGGAGCCGCAATCGGCGCGTTACGCGACGCAGGAGCCCTCTGGTCTCCCAAATGCCACAACCTTCGAGCGCAGTGCCTCTGGGACCGGCAGCAAAGGCGCTTTTAAGCGCTCCATCACGGCTGTTGGCATGCGCCGCGCCGAGGCAATTAAGCACAACAACCGCGTGAGCGTGTATGTGCGTGTGCGCGCGTTCCGTGAGGACGAGACGAGCGGGCCCATGGGCCAGCTGGCGGTGAACATGGACGACAGCGCAGTGGAGGTAACGGTGCCAAAGAAGGGCCGCTTCACGTTTGGCTTCGACGGGTGCTTCTGGAGCAACGACCGCGCGTGCCCGTCTGGGAAGGCGCCGGCGTCGCAGGAGGACGTGTTCGACGAGGTTGGGCGACCGCTTGTGGAGAACGCGCTGGCGGGGTACAACGCTGCGGTGATGGCGTACGGGCAGACGGGGAGCGGGAAGACGTTCACGTCGTTCGGGCCGCCGGGGTCGATTGGGACGTCGCAGGAGGGTCTGATCCCGCGCGTCTGCAACATGATCTTCGCGCGCGCGGCGAACAGCGCGCAGAAAGGCGTGACGTACACGGTGTCTGCGTCAATGCTGGAGGTGTACCTGGAGGACGTGTTCGACCTGCTGAATCACCGCAAGCAGCTGAGCGTGCGGAACGACTTCACGAGCAACACGTTCAGCGTTGTTGGGCAGAAGACGGTGTCTGTGAAGAGCTACAAGGACGTGCTTGTGGTGCTGAACAAGGCGGAGCCGCTGCGGACGTTCGCGGCGACGAACATCCACGACCACTCGTCGCGCGCACACACGCTGTTCATGCTGGAGGTGCAGACGCACTTTGACGCGCCGGAGCTTGCTCCGCGGTGCGCGAAGATCCTGCTTGCGGACCTCGCGGGGTGCGAGCGGATCCGGCTTGCGGGAACGGAGGAGGGGCTGGCGTTCGAGCAGGCGCGCAACATCAACCTGTCGCTGCTCGCGCTGGGGTCGTGCATCGAGGCGGTTGCGACGCGCGGGCGGAACAACTCGCGGTCGATCCCGGAGTTCCGCAACAGCACGCTGACGAAGCTGCTGAAGGACTACATTGGCGGGAACAGCATCTCGACGATGATGGTGACGATCTCGCCGGGCGAGCACGACGCGAACCTGTCTGTGCAGACGCTGCGGTTTGCTGACCGCGCGAAGCAGATCACGACGCACGCGCGCGTGAACACGGTGGACCCGGAGCAGGCGAGGCAGGACGGGTGCGACCTGGGCGAGCAGTGGCGCGACGAGTATCTGAGGAAGAAGGAGGCACTCTACGCGGAGTACCAGCTGAAGGGGACGATCGAGAAGCTGCTTGCGCGGATCGCGGACCTGGAGGCGAAGCTGCGCGAGTGCGCTGACGACGAGCTTGCACTGCACCTGACGACGGAGATCGAAGGGCTGCAGAAGGCGCTGACGGAGGCAGACTATCAGATGGGGCTGCAGCGGCAGATCCTGTACGGCGAGTTTCTGATGCTGGAGGACGAGCTGCGCGACATGAACACCAAGATGCAGGAGATGAAGGATGAGCACGAGGAGGCGATGGAGGGCGTTCTTGGCGAGGAGGCCGGGCGGTTCGAGGACATGAAGCGCGGATACGAGGCGCGGCTGCGCGCGCTGCGGGACGAAAGTGATGCAGCGCTCGGTGCGTCCGCGGACGAGATTGCGGCGCTGCGGCGGCTGGTGGCGGAGCTTCAGGAGCGCCTCGCAGCGAAGGAGGCGGAGTGCGCAGATGTTCTGGATCGGCTAGCTGCCCTACAGGCGAAGTACGACGCGGACACCTCTGCCGGCGAGCGCGCTCGTGGTGAGCTGGAGGATCAGCTGAGGTCCATGCGCGCGCTGCTCTTAGAGCAGGAGGGCGCATCGTTAGAGCTGCGCAAGCAGATCGAGGAGCGCGACGCACAGCTCGCCACAGTGGAGAAGCACCTGGAAGAGACGCACACGCAGGCCACCACGCTCACAGATCAGCTTACAGCTGCGACACGCGCAGCGGCGGAACGCAAGGAGGAGCTTGAGCGGGAGCTACAGGCCTTACAGAGTGTGGTGGAGGAGCTGCGCACGGACATGGCCAGCACCGAGGAGACGCTGCAGGAGACATCCACCAAGCTCGCTGA
>NC_025861.1:569347-580708 GCF_000755165.1 Leishmania panamensis | reverse complement strand
GCTGGCTGAGACCGAGGAGACGCTGCAGGAGACATCCGCCAAGCTGGCCGACACCGAGGACACGCTGCAGGAGACATCCGCCAAGCTCGCTGAGACCGAGGACACGCTGCAGGAGACATCCGCCAAGCTGGCTGAGACCGAGGAGACACTTTCTTTGGAAGTGATATCTGTGAAAGAGCAACTTCGTGCTGCACAAGTGCTGAGCGAGCAGCAGTGTGTTTACCTTGACCACGTGATGGCGTATGTTGGTGCATCGTACAGTGTTACTCTGGATGGGCTGACAGAGCTGCAGTGGATGGCTGTTGAGGATATGGTGATGCAGACCAGCTCTGTTGTCCGCCGTGTGAGCCAAGCTGCACATGACGAGGTGGAGCGCATGAAGGAGATGTGCAACATTGCGGATGACAACTACAAAATGACGGCAGAGCGATTTGACATCCTGCGGCGCATTCTTGGCAAGATCGACCAAGATGTGAAGGAAGCGAGTGTGGAGATCGACGGTCAGGAGCGGCGACAAAGCGGCTCTTCTCGCGCGACGCCGCATCGCTTGGGTGACGTGTCGAACCGCGAGAACAGCATGGAGCGCAAGTCATGCCCAATGTCTCGGCTCTCGTCTATGCAGCTGTAACCGGTCCAACTTATAAAGGGTAGCAGACGTTGTGGTTATTTCGGTGTTTTTTTTTTTCAATTTATTTAGAGGGCTTGACGCTGGGCACCTGAGGAGGCATCTGTGCGTTGTTGCTACGGGAGATTCTGAGTGGTGTCGCAGTCGTCTATCGTGTCTTGGTGCTATCTTAACTTCCTGGACGCAACGTTGGAGCGTTTTGATTGTCGTTGCGTTATGTATAGCTTCCCCTGCCGCTGTTCTCGCAGTTAAGTGGGGACTTTTACGAGTCGCCGGTGGTCCGTGCTTGCACGCATACATACACACATGCACCTTCACACCCGCTCTCTGTCCGTCATGCTTTGCCCATGCATCCGGTGAGCGCGCGTGTACGCCAGTAAATGGTGGGTTGTGAGCGAGCAGGGAGGAGGAAAAGACGTATTGAGCTGCGGGTTGGGGACCGGGGGTTCAGCAATGCTGCAAATCTATTGACCTTGCGTAGAGTCTGATGTCCGAAGTATGTAGGCCTTGTGTGGCGGTACTGTACCATCGCTCTCCTTAGCGCTCTCCCCTGACCTTTCCCCTCTCCTCCTTAGTACAGAGCGCAGCGGGCATCTGCGTGTGTGTGTGTGGGGGAGGGGGGGTAATACGTGCGTCTTTGAGGGCTCGCAGCTTTTCTTCCTCTTTTAGCTCGTATTCTTTCTCTTGTAGCGACCCCTGTTGTACCGCATCCTCAATAAAGAGAGATGGAGAGCCAGCGGCTGCGGTCATGACGATGGTGAAAGCGTGTCCTATGCAGATGGGCAGGTGGCTGTCCATCAGTGTGTATGTGTGTGTGTAAGACAATGCGCAGCGGCGACGTGGATCACCAGCCGCAGGACAACAGCAACAAACGAGATGGAGCGGAAGTTCTGAAGGAGTAGAAGCCCGTTGCACGTGGAGCAGGTGGTATGTACAGGTCGGGGAAAGGGTGGAGGTACAACGCGTCTGCTGCGTGCAGGTCCCCGCCATCACTTCTCTGCACGGACATCTCCACTTGGCGACTACGATGTTCGACTGTCTACCTTCCCGGTATCCACTCGATGCTCACCCACCCATGCGTGCGCGTGCCACTCCCTCTCTTTCTGTTCTTTCCACCCGCCTAAGCCTAGCCACTTCTACTTCCTCCATATTTACCGACAAAATCACTCACGTGCACCCCACGGGCGCAAACAAGCCCATGCGCGCTCCATCCTGCACCGATTCCTTCCTCTCGCTCTTGATTCTGCGTACTGCCCACCCCCGCTCAGACAGAAGGGATGGCGACGTATGTAGAAACAGGCAGCTCCGCGCCAGCTGCCGTGGTGCCAACGCCCACTCGGAGGGCCCATGAGCAACTAAGTACCGTCGTCCCTCTCTTAAAGGATAACAATGCGGTGGTCAGCGTAGTGGTTGACTGTGAGACGGCGGCCCGCATGAAAGAGGTCGAGAGTAGTCGCTGCTCCACACCCTCCAAGAGGCGCACACAGCACTCCGCGTCTCGAACACTGCCACACAACCGCGCCTGCCACCCAAGGCGAGACCCTCACCGACCTGGAGGAGGACGTGGAAAAGAGCGGCAAAGGGAGGGCGTCGAGGGATGGGGCGCACGCGTCACTTTGTCTGCCACCTTGGGGCACTGCCGACCATGCCGGTGCAACGCCTCACCGCCGTAGGCCACGAGCAAGTTGCCTGGGGCTCTACCGGTGGCGAGGCGACGGCCAGGCATGACACCAGGGGCTAATCTCAGCGCCTGTCCTCGACTAATGCACGGGTTGAAGACTGGCCGTGAGGCCTTTGGAGACACTGCGGATACACAGACAGAAGCTGCGCATTTCTGTAATACCGATGCACCTGGCGACTACAGTGTACCTGGAGTAAAGAACATCACTGTGCAACGGACCACCATTGACGAAACGAGCACCGATGTAATGAGGGGCCCTGAGTCCATTAAGTCATCTGTGTGTCTTCGAGGTCTTCATCAGACGTCTGTGGATAAACATCGCGTCAACCGATGTACCGACGCGGCTATGTGTGGCCAGATAGAGCCGACGCCGGACAAGATACGCGGCATCGTGGGCGAGCTGCATGGCCGCGCTGCGAGGTGGAACGCCGTGCTGAGATCCGACCTGGACCGGCTGGGCGAGCTCATCAAGAGCACTGATAAAGCATGTGAAAACAAGAAGCAGATTGGCTTGTGCTGAAGTGGCAGTGACTGAGACGTGTTAGCATGTTGCCGCGCTGTTCTTCTTTCACGTTTAGTTTGCTTCATCATCAACGCAGTCGTCTCTCTTCGTTGCCGTTACTGCTGACTGGGTTCCTCCCTCTCTCCTCAATATCACTACGGCCATCGCAACCCCCTTCTCTTTCTCCCTGCTCAGTTTCTCTTCGTTTTTTCCCGTCCGCGCCTCAGCGGAACTCAGCCAACTTCCACAGTTTCGCATTTCCTCGACTGCAAGTGCGCTACGCTAAGGTGGATCGCCTGCGTGTGCCGTGGCTTGCGTGTGTACAGCCGTGGCAACTGTGCTGCTGCTGCTGCTGTCGAGTGCCTGTGCGCCTCTGTCTGTCTTTGGATGCGCCCATCGCCGGACGGTGGGAATAAGATGGGGTGTTGATGGGCGGCTACATCATCTCATGCCGTCTCACAGTGTGGTGCAATTAACAGCACCCCTCCTCTGCCTCCCTCATGCTGACCTGCTTCTCGTCGCACTCAGCGTCTCCATCCCTCTCTTACCCACCACCTCAGCCCTGCCAACTACCCAGCGGCCCGCGCAGCACACATATGCCCATACCTCTACGCACTACTTGACTTTGTTTGAGCTCCGTCATGGGATGGCGCCGCGTTGTTCGTTGGGACTTCTCCAGTCGCAACGCGACCTCCACTCCGCTGCATTTGGCGACTCGAGGCGCACGACCGCCGCATCCACCGGTGTGGGCATTGACACATCTCCGCCGTGGCTCCCTGGCGGCGTCGCTACCGACTGGCCCCCCGCCCACCAACCCATCTGTGAGTCAGCGAAGTGAAAGAGGCTTGTCAAACAGCTCCGCCTCTGCGAAAACCTCCGCAGAGACTCACATGGCCGCTCGTTCAACATTGTGTACGTCATCGCCCAGCGCGGCAGTCTCATCGTCTCTTGTCTTTGCGTCCGACGTGAGCCGCCGTGTCGTGGGTGCAGAAGCGATGATTCCGCCTCCGCAAAGCTACGCCTACGTAAATAGCGCCTCCGAGACCAACGTACCGACTGCGAAGTTGCCTACACGCCGCGCATCTTCACCTGCCCTCCCCAGCAGCACTGCAGTATCGTCGAGCCGCAGCATGAAGGTGGCGGTGGATGGTGAGGATGCGCTCGTGGCAGCTGCACCTGGCGCAGTACGTCGGGCACTGAGACATCAAGGCAGCCGCGTCGATCGCGACATGGATGGAGAGGATGCCGCAGTGGCGCTGCTTCGCTCTGTCGCTCATCCTTTAGTAGCCGCATTCCGCAACAACTCTTGTACGGGCAGTCATGTGCCTGGCAGTACCGCCTCCCTCACCCCAGCTGAGCGGCACGCCCACCGGCAACGACAGCGAAAGATTCGCGAAGCACGAGGGTGGCGGCGACAGGACCGCGCCCAACAGCAAGGCGGTGCAGCCATGCACCCGTGTCGGCTGCAGGGAGGCTGTCAACACCAGCTTAGCGGAACATCGGTCTGTGCTTCGGCTGGGAGTGAGTGGGTCATGCCAACGGTGACGCGCGCGAGCGTCTGCCCGTACCGGCACTATCCCTCGCATTACTGTGTAACGCAGCTGCGAAACGGTCACTGCTCCTTGCACGATGTGGGGTGCTGTCCGTGGACGCACGGCGATCCAAGCGAAGGGGTCGGCCGGGTAAATCCCGTCTCGACGCCGTCCGACGCGGATACCAACTTCAACTTTGGCCTGCAGGGCTTGTCGCCGCTGGTACCGCTGGAGTCGACGCTGGCGGAGGCGACACTGCGGCGCTCTGCAGCGAAGGTCGGCGTGCTGTTGCTGCTCTTCTTGGACATTGTGAGTGTCATGATGGAGGAGGCCTCGACTAAGCAGCAGATACGTTTTGTCCGTGATGTCGGCGCCCTCGACAGTCATGCGAGCGAGGCCCCACTACACTTGTCGTGCTGGTGGGAGTCACTCGCAGAGGTGGCGGGCTGCTCTTCTCCCACAACGGTGGTCAGTGATGCGCCGACTCCCGACACCCCGGCCGGAGTGAAGGGGAGGGAGGTTGGTCTGCGCTTGGAGGTCGTGCCGAATGGGGACTCGACGGATGACACCCGACCATGGCGCATGCTCTCCGTGCCGACTGAACTGGCCCGGTGTGCCCTTGCTAGCCACAGCGAGGGTGAAGCGTCTTCGTCGTTTTCAGGAGTCGACCCCAACGCCGTGGATACAAGCCCTTTCACAGCGGAGGAGCGTGGGTATTGGAGCAGCTACTTCACCCTCACAGCGCCATCGCGCGGAGCTAACGAGCGTTACGCAGCGACGGGTGTCTGTCGTGACGGTCATGGCGCGCTTCATGACGGTGTCCCGGACCAGCCGCGCGTGAGGCTGACCCCCTGTGTCACAGCGTGGGTTTTCAAGGCGGCAGCGGCGCAACTGCGCGCCAAGAGCTGTCACGAGGCTGCTACCAACGGACTGGTAGATGAAGCCGCAAACTCGGCGGCTCCTGCGACAATGGCGAGCGCATACTTCGATCAGGCGACGCTATACGTGCTGAAGTGGCGAAGAGCACAGCTGCAGCGATGCCTCATGAAGGAAGGACGCGACGTTGCACCCCCTGCAGGGACAGAGAGGTCCGTCACTGTTGAAGCTTTGACAACACCGTCACAGGCTTCAGCAGGGCGGCACCACGAGCTGCAGCACAAAGCTGAGTCGCCACTACGCTGGTCGCCTGTGCTGTTCTTGAAGGATGCACTGTTGTGTACCTACCTGCTCGCGGCACAGCCAGCTCAAGCTGCACTCGAGCAGGAGATGATAGTCGACGAGGACGGGGTGGGTGCCAGTGCGGAACCGAGTCGAGGGATCAATCCCAGCCGGTGCACGACGCTGTTGGACGTCTTTCTGGGTGCCGTGTATACCAGCGATGCGACGGTGACCTTAAAGGGGTCCGCGTCAGCACCGTCGCGTACCGACGGTGCTCTCTTCAATGCTGGAGGCAGTCACCCCGCAGCCCGCCTGTCCTCTTCCCCATCTACGCAGTCGACTTTAATGGCAGCAAAGAGCCCCACGGCGGCTTCGATGCAAAGCTTCCGTGCGGCCTGGGACGAGGTCCACGCCGTGGTGGTGCAGCTGCACAAGGGACTACTTCAGTGCTTCGGTGAGAGGGCCATCACGGCATCGGCACTTCTCTGCCTCTACACACAGCCCGCAATGCTACATATCATCTCCTCACTCTCCATCGGGTTCGCGCAGCGCCATGAGGCTGACTTGCGAAGCACGGCAGGGTGGAAGCCATGGACGGATGTGCAGCTGTTCCTTAAGGAGCACGCTGCCGTGTACAACGCCGACACGTACGCGCGGCACCACATGCCAGCTGTGCGGCTCGGCCTACAGAACTCTCTCCTTAACGCCTTGCTTGTCCTCACCACCCACCATGTCGACACCGCCTTTCAGCTGCAGGAGTCCAGCGACGTGCGCCGCGTGCTTCTTTCGTCGCCTGCGGTTGACTTTGCCGTACCAACGCGCGGGACGGCAGCACCTCCTGCGGTTTCGGAGCGACAAGCCGTCTCGTGGTGGTGCACAATGCAGAAGGAGGCGTCTGCATACCGACAGCAACACCTGCAGTCCAGCATCGCCGTTTCCATGGGCCTCTTGACCGCTCTTCAGGAACACAGTCGCGAGCAGCTCGAGGCACGCGATGCCCTCATGCGCGAGTACGAGCAGCGCCGCTCTGCCTACGAGCGCAGCCACGATACGCAAGGCAGCCCTTCCAACTCTCTAAGCCGCATCGGTGCGTCGCGAGTACGCAAGTACTACGCCTTTTCATCTCAGTCTACTGAGAATGAACTTGCTGAGCAGCAACAGCGCCTGGAAGAGCTGCATGGGGTGGCGCTGCTCGATCGGCTCTTGCCGTTCGGATCAGCCACTGTCTCCCCGGATGCCACGGCATCCTTGTTGCGTCAGCTGCTTGAAGGCGGCTATTCGTACAAGGCACTGAAGCTAGCTGCCTCGATCATGCACGCCAGCCGGATGTTGCGCCACGCCGACAAACAGCCGCGGCCATCACTTCACCAAGGCTTTCGAACGGTGCACTCTCGAGTGTGGAGTCGCAGAACCCAACGACACGTGCTTGTGAAGAAGCGCGTCCCAGTTCTGCGCTTGGTGGGTGACCTCAACGCCGACGACCCCGAAGGCGCCGAGGCGCGACCTGGAGTGCACGCACGCCGGTCAGTGCGCCCTGTCGGTCTTGCCTTCGTCATCAACGATCGCGTTGTGGTGGAGATGGCGCGCATCGGGCTGCGAATGGGCGAGGCTGGCGCTGCGTTGGTGAACGGCGTCGTGCAGGACTGCCAGCGCGGCGCTTTACTGGACTTTACATACCGCAGAGGACTTCCAGCACCAGTGTGGGAGGACGTCGCCGAGATGCTGTCCAGGGCGAGACTGGCTCAGTCTCTCTCCTCCGTGGTGACCTCGACCTCGACTTCTCTCGCTACCACCGCGCGATCGCAGCAGCTTCATGAGCACAAAGGCCACAGTGGCGGTCGTCGTGGTGCCGAAAGGGGCGAGGCAGCCCTTTTAGTCATCATAGGTGTCGGTGGCGGCGAAGCTCGCCCGGGCCGCGGCGTCAACGACGGTCGGGGCGCCGTGCATCAGCGTATCGCTCCCACCCCAGCGCTGCTAGAAGTGCTAGAGACCCACACACACCCCTCCAGCACGGCGCAGCATACTGCCTACCTTAAGTTGCTCCTTCAGGATGTCACGCGCTTCTCCACGGTGCCAGTGCTGCTGGCGCTACAGTACCAGGCCTGCTTCAAGCACAGCCGTTACGCAACGTCACGCACGGATGGCCTGAGCGGCGCCGCTGCGGCGATGCAGACCGCCTATGTGCTGACCCTCTCGGCAACTGGGGCCGCATTATCGTTCCCCAAGTCCAACTGGGCCCCGTCTTTCCCCACCGCTGCTGCGACCGCTGCCAGCGGTGATGACGCCTCTCGCTCACACCCCACCCCCGCCGAGTACAGTCGACTGCTACATGTACTCCGTATCGAGGCGGAGACCCAGCGGCCAGCTGTGCAGGAGGCCATCCTCTCCGATGCCTCGAGCTTCCGCTGTCGCCGTGGCGCCGAGGACGATGTTTCCTCGTCGTCATCGCTGGCTGCGTCGCGAGCGAGCCCTTGCATGGAGGACGTGAAGGCGCTCCTTCTGGGCACCTCGCAGGGCGGCGGCGCGTTCCGTGTAGGGATAGGGGTAAAGGAAAAGGAAGGGGCCCCGGCAGTACCAGCAGTGCGGCGCCGGGCAAAGCTCAGCCTTGCTGTACTGCTTCATCACCTCTGGACGTCCAGTATCCTCGCTCGGTCAACGGCGCAGCAGGCCACGTCACTCTGGGCAGTATGCGCAGCCACGCTACTCGGCCTGGCGGAGGCCGCGTTGCGTCGTTCTCAGGGCAGCAGCGATACGGAGAGGGGCGGGCTGGAGGCAGACAGCACCTACGCAGCCCTGGCATTGCACCACGCCTACGTCGCGGCTGGCCCACTGCTGAGGCAAGTGTCACCACAGCAGAGCCCATCGTACGTGGATGCAACTGTGAAGGCACTGCTGCTTTGCCGTCCACTGGCCTATGGCGAGGGCAGCGGCAAGGATAACAACGGCGTCGTGTACGCAGCTCACTTGAAATCATCCTCAGCCATCACTCCGTCCAGCACCATACCGACCGACAACTCCAATGCATCTACCCGCCACGGTGAGCACTTGCACGATGAGTGGCCCATGCTTCTCTCCTCTGCAAGCGCGACACGTGTCCGCTCTCTTCCCGCCTTTCTCGCTCTTCAGTGTGCCTTGTGCACTGCCGTCTACACAACGGAGCCGTGCACACTCGTCGCTGAAGCTCCGCTGCTGTTTCCGGTACCCACGCACCTTTCCTCCCTTCTCGAGGATCTCGTGGCTGCGCGCGTCGTTCCCCCGGAGCGCGTACGCGAGTGGCCTGCGTGGAAGCTGTTCGCACCGCTACTGCGGCAGCCCGTGCTGGCGCAAATGTGGCTACACGACACGCTCCTGTGCCCCTCCTCCAGCCTCTTGATGTGGCTTGTTGGGTCTCTGAGTCGCGACGACGTGGAGGGCTACGCCATACTGCGCGCGTGGCTAGAACATATCCAACCAGGACCGCGCCTGTCGCTTTCTGTGCTGCAGGGGCTGCACACTGAGACGGAACACCACCATCGCTCTGCAGTCACATGTCGCCTGAGAAGGCACCGTCGCTGAATACGCCAGCAATTCTTAAGGCTAAGTGGACGTGGCTGAGCACAAACACCTTCCTTCCCTCCTTCTCCGCTCGCTTTCTTGCACTTGGCGGTGCAGCGCGCAGAGAGGAGGACGGGGAAGGAGAACGCAGAAGGAGCTGGATGAGAGTGCTGCTACCGGCAAGTGCATGACTGAGCATCTCAAAGTGCTCTTGTTATCTGCCCTCTGCAGTTGTCTGTTGTTCTCAACCTGAGCACTAAAATGTTTCTGAAGGTAACTGACGACTGCCAGATGGGGAAAGAAGATAGACAAGGGAAAGACACGCAGGCACCACCGCACAGGTGCATTACACATGCCGAGGAAGAGGACTGCTCCGTTGCACTGTTGCAGAGGCTCCGCTCTCTGTTTGTGTCCTCGCTGTTCTTCTCCCTGCGCTTTCTACAATGTACACCCACTCTCCGCCCATCATACCACTATAACTTGCCCACTAGCCCCATGTTGACTACGCTTGCCCCCTTACCACCTGCCACTGGCCCAGCACACGTTCGATGAGCGGCGGGCTGAGAAGCGGCTCCGTGCTTCACACTGCAGCACGCCAAATGTGGCGAGGGCTTCCACACGGTGACCATCACACGCACGACTCTGAGACGAGCGCTGTGCCCCACAGTATCACGCTGCCATGTAGATGAGCAGATCAGCTCTTCATGGTGATCAGACAGGGAGAGGGGAGAGAACCGGGCGAGTTCAGCAGCCGCTCGTCGGAGTTCGAGCGGAGTGTGCCGATGGGCCATCAAGGGTAGGTGACAGAGGAGGCACTGCCGGGAGCTTCGTGCGAGATGCATTTCCACTCCGCACGCATGCAGCGGACGACCAATCACTGGTCCAGCGTTGACCACGCACAGCTGGACTCCCCAGCGCACTGACCATGAGGAGGTTAACCAGCGCCTGCTATTTTCCCTATAGCAGCGAGGCCTTTGCGTTCTAATACGTGGACGGTGTCGAAGGGGAGGAGGGGGACGGCAGGCCAGACTGAGCCTGCACTGGATGGGCAGGGGGGCAGCGAGTTATCAAAATGTTGTCATGGAAGTGCGAGCACGGCGCGCCGCTGCATCTCCACGCTGAGCGATGACGGAGCAATCGACTGGCCAATACGAACCGCATGATTAGATTTTGCAAGCCCGAGCAAGGCCGCCTCAAGTATGAGGTGAGCGAGCTACGCTCTTTACACGACCGCCTGCGGAGGTAGGGAGGAGGAGGGCAAGACTGACGACGCGGAGAGAGGGGTACTTCAGTCAAGGAGGCTTGTTTGGCCCCCGAGCTGGTAGCTACGAAGACTGATTTGCAGGCGTGGAGAGCGCTGTGCAACCACCTGTGTAGCAACTATGAGGAACGGTGTGCATGGAACGGGGGCGCTCTCCACCGACTCGTGCTGATCCGGAAAGAGGAGCTTCACGCAACAGAGCTGGAGAGCCACGGTCTGACATCCAAATCACGTGCGAGCGTCACAAGCGGCCACCGGAGACCAGGAAGATGCGCTCGCAGCAACGAAGCGAGGGATTCAAAGCCTAAAACACCAATGCAGAAGGAATGGTGTCAGCGCTGCAGGAGAGGGTACGAGCGCTAGCTCTCCAGCTCGAGGTGCTTCGGCTGCTGGGGTAAGCGGAGAGGAGCAGCCCTCTTCCCGTACCGGCGGTTCGGTGATGGGACCGCCGCGAGTCGGTAATGGTGGCTTGGACAAAGGGAATACCACACTGACAGGCACTGGGCGCTTTGTTTTCTCTGCCATCGGACGAAGCTACCGCAGGTGGTGATAGTCGCAAGAATTGGCCTCTCTTGTGACAGCGATAGCTGAGATGCGTGCAGCTTCACAACGCTTACAGAGGCCCGCACCGCGTCTCGCCAGGCACGTGGCCATCTGGGTCGACAACACGACCGCCGTGGCCACGATCCGACAGCGCGCAGCACCAAGACAGGTGCCTGTCAACGAGAGCGGCCCTGCGCATTTCATTCACTACGAAGCTTCAGTCCCCCGGCCACTGTGTAGCAGATACGGTCAGTGGCTACCAAGGCGAATACCGTGTCTCGCGGGCAGCTGCAGCCGCGCGCGAGCATGAAGAGGAGGAGGAAGAGGAGGGCGTCGGGTGCGCGCCTCTAACGCACAAACCCGTCCGGGAGTTTCCTTCCGGAAGAAGGGGAAGAAAAGAAGGCCAAACGTCCAGAGGAGCTTCTCGGAACTCCGCGATAAGGGAGGGGGGCATCCGCGCCTCCACGATGCTGCGGTGGATACCCCGTTTCCCGTCCTCGGGAACCGTCTCGCTCCGGAACTCCC
>NC_025861.1:565375-566717 GCF_000755165.1 Leishmania panamensis | reverse complement strand
GGAGATGGTGGCCTGTAGCCCCGTTGTTAGCGGTCGCGGAGCTGGCTACCCCGCAGCCACGCCTCTCGTTGCTCTCCGCGTGGATACGTCGCCCTGCGCAGTTCGCTGCGCTACAGTCCCCGCCCCCACGCCTCCCCCACAGTCTGTATTACTGTTCCTCTGTTTTGTGTCTTTGAGCCCACCGATACCGGTGGGCTGCGGTTGATGTAGACTATCGCTCGATTTTCTTCTGATGCGCGGGTGTCTTGCTGCACTCTCCTACACGCACGCAGCTGCGTACGTGCGCCTGCTCATCCCCGCATCTCATCATCTCTGTGTGTGTGTGCGTTTGCCCTATTTTTCTTATTTTGACGGCGTCTCTTGTTGGTCCTGTGGAACTCATGTAAAGTATGCCATGACCGGCGCATGTAGGACAGCTCTTCTTCTCCCCGTATACACTAATGTTCACCTTCTCGAGTAGCCTGGGCATCCGTCTGCATTGGTCGTCTCCGCTGGAGATGGCGATGGTGGTAGCGGACATCTCCGCTTCTTGCTCCACTCGCGGCGTCCTTCCCTGTGCTCTGTCCGTCAGGGCTGTGTGGCATTACAGCCGCACATGCACAGGCGCACTCTGTGCTGGTCACCTTTTCTCTCGCATATGTTGGATCGGAACTCCTCTCGAAGGCGAAATAGCGAGCAACAGCAAAGCTGCACGCCCGCACCACGCCATGCGGGATGCAGCAGCTGGAGGGCCGGAGAGTGTGACCACCCCGGTCACCTGCCCCCTTCTCGCTTGCGTGGGCCACCCCCCCCCCCGCCAGTTAGGGGGTGGGGGCACATTTGAAGGAACAAACAGCAGCGGAAAACGGAGGAAGAGAGGGAGGCGCAGGGATGAGGCACGCGCGTGTGCTCGCCAGCCTGTGCCGCTTTTGCCCACACTTGGCTGGTCGAGAACGCCTCCCACATCGCGCCGCTGCGCCCCCTCCTCAGTTGCCTCCTCGTCCATTCCTGGTCTGAGCCAGCTGCCCCCTCCTCTTTGTGCACCCGCCGTCACCGCCACTTCTTCTTCTGCTTCACCTCCGCCCCTCGTTTTTCTCTCCTCCCACCACCCCTCTCCGGCATTGGGCGTCATCTCGTCCGCCGCCCTCTCTCCCGCCATACCGCACTCCATGAAACATCGCCCCCCCCCCCACTCCCACGCCCCGGCAGTACGCCCTCTTTCCTTTTCCTGCCCTCCCACCACACTCCCAAATAACACGGCACCCCACACAGCAGCCCTGTACATAGTCCCCTGCTGCACCACCACCACCACCTCATCACTGTACATACAGACGCACTCGCCTATTCCTCCTCCCCTCCCCCC
>NC_025861.1:507730-565275 GCF_000755165.1 Leishmania panamensis | reverse complement strand
ATGTATTGCTAGGAGTGTCGGCTGATAAGGCGTTGGGGCACTGGTTAATATTTTAGCGAGGCTCTGGCAAGGTTGCTCTGTGGAAAGCCCGTAGGTGGCGTGTGTAGTGCCGTGTTGTAGCGATGTGTTGCGCAGGTCTCGCTTCGTAGGGTATCCCCGGTGCTTTTCACGGCGTGTCGATGCTGTAAACGACTGGTGGAGCTGCCGGCTCGTTCTCTATTTAGAGTCTTTGCGCTATGTGGCGCCCGTATGCCGAGCCCCTTTTCAGTTCTTCCCGTCTTCACGAGTCACTCAGTTCGCGTTTGTGTCAGGCTGTCGCGCTTCAAGTTGAGTGCGTCGTCTACCAGCGGCGGCTCTTCTATCCTCCCACGGTCAATGTCGCTTGCCTGGTGCTCAGCTCGCCGCTCCCTCTGCCCTCCCCCCATCTTCGCCGCCCTCTGTTTCTCACGTTGGTGTTGTTTCGTTTGATGTATCCCTGGGCGTATTCTCGGCGCCACGGCACTACTCGGCTATTGGAGATTCACAGGCTGTTTGTGTGTGTCTCTCTCTCTTGCTGGTCGTAACCCCCTGTTCCGCTGCCCGCCGCGCATGGGCGTGTGTGCGATCTCATGACGGGGTTGCCTAATGGCGTCGTTGTCCTTCTCAGCACGGCTGCTCGTGTTTGTTGTGGGTGCAGGTTTAGGTGGGTGACTGGATGGATGGGTGAGGACGGCAAGTACTGACGAGCGTGGCAGGTGGAGGGTAGGGGAGGGGGGGAAGAGGTGAGAGAGGGGCCCGCTCGCTTTGTCTCTCACACTATCTCCCTCACATCTGCGAATGGGAACTTTTCACCAGCGCACTTTCCCGCTCCCCTGCTCGTCCATCCTTCCCGTCTTATACTTGTATACACTGTGTCACCATGTTCGCCCCCCCTCCCCCTCCTCTCCTCTCCTCTACTGCTCCCGCCGCCGTGATCGTATAACCCCCTCTCATCCGCGTGTTTGAGAACCCTTTGCTCTCTCGTCTTTCCTACTTTGCTCCCCCGCCCCTACACCTGCCTCCCATAACACACGCAGGAGTGGAAAGAGAGGAGTGATGGGCTTTTACTTTTCCCTCGTCCGTGCGCTTCATGCTTGATGTTATTGTGCTCAATACCCTTATCGGTTTCGTTTTTTTTTTTGATCCATTCACGCTCCCGCTTGCACAGAGTGAAACGCACGCGACGACGATGGCGACTATGACGTTGTTGTTGGCGTTCGTCCCGCTGTGATGCTCCAGGTTGTTGATCCTTTCGAGTTTGCGCGTATGTGTATAACTTCCTCCCCCCCACCCTCTTTTCCTCCGTTTCACGTTTTATCTCTACGATGTACAGCACCCACGCACACACACATGCACACGCACAGGCATATACAGACGCGTACATATATAGTTCGTGTGTGCCATTCTCCGGCTGCTGCTCCCCCCCCCCTCTCTCTTCCTCCCACCCTCTTCCTCCCGCGACTCTCGGTCCCTCTTCGTTTCTCTCGGTCCCTCTTCGTTTCTCTCACTCCCTCCTCTTCGAGGGATCTCGACGTGTTGCTCCTCAAGTGGCGCGCTCGCGTCTGGGTACGAGCCCCCAGCAGCAAGAGAAACGCAAAGGAAAGAGAGGCCGGCCAACAGATGAACTCGCGGGAGTGGGAGATGAGAGAAGGCAAAAGATTAAGCAGCGCTCTCCACTTCTTCTTCTCCACTTCGATTTCTCCACCCCTGACTGAAGTCAATGACACACCCACACATGAATGAATGAAGCCAGCAGCAGTAAAGTAGCAGCAGCCGAGGTAAAGGAAACAGCGTTGAAATGCATCGCTCAGTGTTGCTCGTCCCCCACCCACCCACCCCGCCTTCTTCTTCCCGCCACTCACCATGCATGACGTGCGCGCGTGAACAGGGGTAGCGCGTGTATGCGTTGCCGGTCATGGGCAGGAGTATCTGTAGATGACCGTAGCAGGGGCGAAGAGAAGGGAAAGGGGCGAGCTGCCCACGTCCGCCGCTGAAGCAGAAGGACCGTTGCCACCGTCGCCTTGCACCTTCCCCTCCTTTTATATATACCTTCACTCCCTCAGTTTGAAAAGGCCACTTCCCTCCTCTTTGTTCAGTTGGTCCCCCTCTCCCCCCATCCGCGTTTGCGTGTGGGGGGAGAGGGGGTTGGCACCGCACTCCACTGCTGTTCACCACTGCACCTTCCGTATCTCACGCACCCTTCGTTCTCTCTCTCATCTCCATCTCTCTCCCCGCGATACATGGCACACGATGATCTACCACCCCTACCGCCCACTCCCCCTTTCCTCACTCCACACGCACACACACATAGCACTCTCTCCTCCTCTCTCCTTTGCCTTTTCCTCCTTTGCCTGCTGCCTCCTCGCAGTTACTAACGCTGTTCTCATAACCTACACAAAGCCTTACAGTTGTTGTTCTTTTATGGGGGACTCCTTGTATCTCGTGGATCCTCCGCACTCACAGACACATACGCTGAGACCTCCTACTGCTTCGTCGGTCGGAAGTTGCTGTCTGTGTTCACTGCCATTTTGTTTCCTTCACTCCCCCTCCCCCTCCCCCGTCGTGCACGCTGCCGTTATCTTTCTGATTTGCTTCTCTGTACTTACCTCATTACACAATCCGCCCCACTCTCCCCTCCGAGGCCTCTCCACATCGCTTCTCGCAAACCTGTGCTCACACGCAGGCAGTCGCCGTCCACACGTTTCTCTGAACTTCTCTCCGCTTACGCCTTTTTCACGGTTCTCTCATTCAAGCGCTGCCATGTTGTCCCGTGAGCAGAGCCCCGGCATCATGATCAACAGCGGGTCCAACTCGCCGACCAGCTCGTGCAGCCACAATGAGCGCAACATCCGCAACGGCACTGCTCTGTCGAAGAACGGCTCTCGTTTTACCAGCCAGACAAATTTAATCGACGCCTCGCAGCCATGCATGACGTCGACAAACAGCAACGGCGCAACGAAGTCCATCCCGGCGGTGCCCAATCTCCCCCTGAGCAGCTTGCAAACCTGGTCGAGTGCAGGCAGCACCACTGGTGGCGCCGCCGCTTCCCAGGCGCACGCTAGCGAAGCTGATGTGTGGTCAAGCATTGGCAACGCTGCCACCTCGGTCCCGGCTGCAGACCTCGGCCGCCCGCCGTCGGTGCCTGTGGCTCGGGCTGCCAGTCATGTCACCCGAACTCTGTCTGTGTCAATGCCCCGTGCGACGGCTTCGTGGGGAGGCGCTCGCCGCACCGGTGGAAACGCCGGCTCCAAGGCATTCATGCCGCAGGTGATCACCGTGGCGCCGGACTACACTACTTTCCCGCCCGACGTATCCAAATACCTGAAGGACGTTATTCGCCGCCGTGAGGAGGCCGCGATGCTCAGGCTACTGCCCACCGCCCAGCTGATGAGCCAGGCGGTTCTGCAGGCGCAGGCAGCGTACGAATCGATTGTGCAGCAGGAGGCGTTCGAGTTTCTTCAGATCTCCCACAGGCGCAGGGAGACAGAGATGAAGCTAAAGGAGCAGGAATCGAACAAGGCAAATAGAGAAAAGATAGAGGAACAGAAAAGGCAGCACAAGGAGGAAATCGTACAGCAGAAGAACGACGTGGCCGCAGCAACGAGGCAGACGGAGGCGGAGATCAAGGAAAAGCTGAAGACGCTCCTGTCTCTGCAGCCGAAGCTGAACATTGTGCCAGTCGTCATGGCTCAGTTGCAGGACCCGACGAGCGACTGCGCGCTTCTAGGGGCGCTCATGGTGGAGGAAAAGCGGCTGCAGAAAGCCCTGAAAAGCGATGCGCGGTACAACAAGTCAAAGACGGCGGGAATGGATGGCGGTGCCGTGCCGTACTGGTGGAAGCAGTGCGTCTGCGCCTCCTTTAATGTCTCGGCGATCGTGAAGAAGGAGCCTCACCGCGCCAGCATCGTCGACGTATGCGTTGCCACCAAAACGCCCGCAGACAAGAAGGTTGTTGTTGTAAAGGACATGGAGGGCAACGTCGTCGCGTGGGCGCACACCCGCAGTGGCCCCGATCCGAACGCCCTGGCGGAGGCATACCTGGCTATGAAGCCGGAAGTTCCCGAGCTGCCGGCAAACGCCTACAAAGGCGTGCTCTGGCCAAAGGAGGATGCGATGGACGTGATGCGCAAGGCGAAGGCCGCCAAGAGCCCCATCGCCGACATCCTGCCGGAGGTCATCACGATTCTCAGCTACAGCGAGATGAGTTCGCACGAGATGTTGGTGAGAGACGTTACTGCGGTGGCCGAAGCGGCTTCCCAATTGTAGAGAAGGGTGACGCGCCTGCCGCCCTGTGCTCCTCTGACTCTCTATTCCCTATTCTCTTGTATTTGGGCCCCGGGAGGTGTCGCTTTTATTTCTCTTGGATGGCGTGCGATTTGTTGCGCCATCTCCTAGGATTTATGTGTGAGCTCAAGCGAGCGCCTCCCTCTCTCTCCCTCCTCTGTCCTCTCACCAATCCCGACGCAGAGCTGCACAAGGAGGCACACACACACGCGCGCGTACACATCGCGCTAGTTTTCCTCCTCTCCCTCTCCCCCTCCCTCTTTCTTTCATCTTTCTTTGCTTGTGCTTTCCTCTCTCTGCCCCTCGGTGACTGTGTGTGGGTGCCGCTTTCTCTGTGTCTCTGTCCCCATCCACGTGAACTCCACCTAACCTCGCCCCCCTCCCCCTTTTATCCACTCCTTCTCCACCCACCCACCTTTCGCGGACACCCAAAATGACCCCGCCGCCCTCTCCTTTGTGCCTCCCACCCGCTCTTTCAGGGCGGCCTCATTTGGGGGGGGGGGGGCGCCCCTCTTCTCTTTTTATCTTTGCCTGTGCGACGTTTGCTCGCACTTCTGGTTGCGGTTTGTTCCTCTTTGTTTTGCCACCCCCTCCCCCATTAGAGAAGAAACCCCCCACTCTGTCGGTGCGTCTGGTGCGCCTACGCGTGAGCTGCGGCTGAGGCGCACCAGACGCACCTTTTGCATGGTGTACGGTGCCCCCCCTCCTGCCCTCGGTGCCATGCACCCTCCCCACCCCCTCCTCCTCCTCCTCCCCTTCTCGTTGCCTATAGGGCACAGAGAGAGAGAGCCTGCGTGGCACATTTTGTGTGAGCGACAGAGAGGGGGGAGGGCGCAGGGCACCGAGGGCAGGCAACAGAGCGACGTCTTGCCGCCTTCCTTTACTCCTTTCCATCTGATCTCCTCGGGCGTGTTGACTCTCCCGTGTCTTCTTGCTCCTTCGCGAGAGGACTGGAAAGACCCCCCTTACGCTCTATCGAGGCTCGTGTCTGTCGATAAGAGGGAGGAGAAGAGGGAGAGGCGGTAGTCTTCCCGTGCGGTGCGGCGGCTACCGCTTTTTGCTCCTGTCGTCGCGGCCAGCGTTTGCCGACCATCGTCTCGTTTTGCTTCACCCCCTCAACCCCCTCCCTCCCTCCCTCCCCCTGCTGAAGTACAGCAGGACTGCCACACTACAAGAGCGAAGGCAGAAGAAGCAACGAATGGAAGAGAAAAAGAGAGCGCACGGCACACGCATAGGGGTATAATGCGCCGGTGCGGTCGCGATGCGGAAGGAGGACGAGAGGGCAAAAGGAAAAGGACTGCAGAAAACCGGGCAATCCGATGAGAAGAAGAAACAACAACAACAACGCGCTCGGCGGCCTCTGTCTACTCCCCCGCCCCCTCCCCTTTCCTTCATCGCTCTCTGTGGCCGCTCTCCCTGTTGGCCTCTCGCCATCTGTGCCTTGTCTGTGCTCTCTTTTCTTCTTCCTCTTTTCACGTCGCTCATAATCACACTTGTCTCGCATGCTTTATGTCTGTATCGCGCGCGTATGCGTATATATGTGTGCGTGTTCAAGTGTGTGTGCGTGTGTGTACGTGTGTGTGCGTGTGTGTACGTGTGTGTGCGTGTTCAAGTGTGTGTGCGTGTGTGTGCGTGTGTGTGCGTGTGTGTACGTGTGTGTGCGTGTGTGTTCATGTGTGTGTACGTGTGTGGATCTCATGACGTTGATCTTGTGCATGCAGCTCCCTCACAGTAAGCGAAGGCATGGAAAGGGTGTGTTTTGGGATGTCAGTTGTTTAGTTTTGGAAACAAAAAGTACAGAGTACAGTGAAGACACCGAAGCAGCTGCTGCTGCTGCTGAAGAGAGAAGGGGTGGAGGTGAAAGGCGGTGGGGTACCCGCTTGATAGAGTGAGCGACAAGGATTACGATGCGCGACCTTGTGCATGCGCTCCTCCTCGTTTGCCTCTTCGTTCTATGCCACGCCGCACCTGTGTTCTTTCGGCCCTCACCCATCCCCTTAGCATCTCCCGCAACTTGCTGACGGTGTGGCGGACCTCTGTTTGGAGCTTGAGACGCCTGTGCTTTCAATGAGCAGGGGCATCAGGCGTGCCTTTCCATCTTGCTATAGCGAAGAGTGGTGGGGGAAGGAGGCGCTCATTCTTCCCCCACCACTCTGTGCTTCCTACATCTTTCTATCCAGCCTTCACCTGAGACTATGCACGTCTTCTCATCAAGCACAGGCATTGACAACCTCGTTTCCTTCCTCCTCCGCACCCTCGTCTGCCTCTGCGCTGCCTCACACACACACACACAGCCGCACACGCCATTTCCCTCAATCTCATCGCATCTCAGCAGCAGCGGGTACACCCCTCCCTACCTCACTCGCTCCCTCTTTGTATTTGCTCCCTCTCTCTCTCTCTCTGTCCATCAGCGAGATGGAGATGGACCTCATGACGCGGCGGGAGGCCGCGAAGGTGGAGGACGTCTTGGCGGACCTCGTGGAGGAGCTCCAAATCTTGGCCTTCCTGCCTGAGGAATTCACTTCGTGGGTCCGCGACGAAGCCGTCGTGGCGGCGACTCGACGTGACACAAACTTGTACCTTCGCCGCTACGAGGAGCACGTCGCCCGAAAGGCGAAGGATGCAGAAACAAAGAAGCACGACGCCATGGGAAGAACTCCCAGTGTAGCAGGGATGCATGCGTCGGCACTCGCGTCGCAACCCAGCAGCTCCTGCAGTTCGTGGGCTAACACCGATCGACACAACGACATCACTACATCTGATTCGCCTGCCTCTTCCTTCTCCTCCCTCACCACGGAGTATGAAGAAGAGCGTCAGCGGGCAGTCAAGGCCGCCTGCTTCGTGTACGCGGCCGGGCACTACGGCGACCCGACCGACAACGACGATAACGAGGCTGTGCTGCAGGTGAGCGACTACGCGCAGCTGGAGCGCGACTTACTGGCGGGAGTCACTGCGACTGGCTCGGTGGACGCGGCCGACCTTCAGACGCACCACTTGAGCACTCGCGCTCTCGTCGACACACTGCGCGACAGCGGGTACGGCGACATTATGAAGTACTATGTAAAACACCTCTGCACGCCGCACCGCTCTTCCACCGTCGCATCGCAGCAGCTCTCCCCTCCCGTAGCGGCATCAGGCTCGACTACGCTGGAGCAAGCATACAAGTGTGGTATGATTGAGGAGGGTCTAGATCACCTGCGCGGGCTCGTTGTCACGCTGCACCGGCTCATCCATCAACGCAACCAGTCTACCGTCAACGAGGACATTCATCGCTATCAGCTTCTCCACGACGCGGTGAACCGAGACCAGACCGGCACAGCGGACGTGCAGATGCTGAATCAGCGCTACCTCGAGATGAAGGCCGCCCGCCAGCGAGAAGTGGCCGTTCTCGACGACGAGATTCAAGCACTGGAGGAAGAGCTGCAGTACGTCCAGCACACGGCAGACATCGAGTTGGAGGCGTTTCAGAGCATCCAGGAGACAGTGCAGGAGGACCTCCGGTGCTCGCTGCGGCAGCAGCTCGAGATGCATCGCAAGAACGCAGACGAGGTCACGCGCCGCCTGCACCAGGCGCAGGTGAAGGCACTGGATGAGCTCAACACGCTGCGCTCGAACCGCACCAAACGTGAGGCGGCAGTGAGCGGGGCCATCACCGAGTACGATGCCCAAAGCACATTGCTCGGGACGGCAATGCGGCAGCTCAACCGAGAAGTCGAGGAGGACACGGAGCGCATTGTCGCCCTGGAGGAGACGGTGGAGAAGCTGCACAAGGCGTCTGAGGAGCACGCCTGGGAAGTCACGGTGGCGGAGCAGCGTCAGGAACATGCCAACGTGATTCGCGAGCACCAGGAGCAAGACGCACGCGTCATTCAGGCCTACTACCGCGCCTTCATCGCTCGTGTGCGCACAGAGCGGGAGCTCGAGAAGAGCTCCAAAAAACGCAAGAAGAGGGGGAAAGGGAGGAAGTAAGCGGGGGTGCCTCTGCTGCCTTTCTTCGCTGCGTCTACCGAAGGGGTAGGGAGAAGAAGAAAGGGAGAGTGAGAGGGGGGGGGGCACCACGTCGATTGTTTTCTGCTAGTCTGTCGCCTCCAATGGAAAGGAAAAAGATGGCAGTGGCTGCCACACGGTCTCCGTGTGTGTGTGTGTGTGTGTGTGTGTGTGTGTGTGTGCCTGCGTGTGTTGGATTGATGTACAAGACGCCCTCGCTTTCTTTTCGGCCTCCTTCGTGTGTGGCTCCTTCTACGATGTGAAAGATGTCCTCCTTCAGTTTGGTGCTCCTCGATGACTGCGTCACCACTCTTGACTTCAGTCTCGAGAGAACGCACACTCATGTGCATTGTGTTGCCAAGGAAGCAACGGAGATGAGTTGCTGGTTTGATACGGGAAGTGGGAGGGAGCGCGTGCGGGTGCCACAGCGCCACTCCAGCTTGAGAATTGTCGATCTACACACGGCCAGTCGAGATCACCTACTCTACACCCTACAGCGCGGCGTGCGCCAGGGGAGCGATAAGTGGAGTGGGTGGGAACATACCACGCCCGTGCCTCCGCGCTTAATGCCTCCCCTCCTCCCCCCCCCCCCGTCGTCGTCGTCGTCGGCTCTGTTTTGATCAACCCACAGGCGCGTACGTACGGTGGGGAGATCCGTAAAAGGGAAATGTGCGGATGTATGGGCACCAACGCTTCCATACAGCCCCTGTCCTGTCCCCTTCATGTCTTTCATCTCGCCCTGCTTGCTTCGCGTCCTCCCATCTCCCTCATCTTTCTCTCTTCCCTTGTTCCACGTATGCGTTCTATCGTTATGGTGGCGTCCACACACACACACACGCGCGCGTGCGCAGTCATCAAGCTTCACTCTCATAGATTCTCTGAGAAGTATGTCATCTGCCCGCACGTCCACCTCTGCCGCACAGCTGGGTGATGCCGCCTTCGACAACAATGTGAAGGTGAGCGCGGAGTTTTTAGCCCTCACGTACGGTGCTCTTGTCCAGCAGCTGGTCGAGGAGCTCATGCAGGAGGACGATGTTGAGCAGGTGAATCAGCAGCTCTACAACATGGGCCACCGAATCGGCGCTCGATTAATCGAGGAGTACAGCGTGCGCAGTGGCGCTGCTCCCTGCCGCACCTTTAGCCAAGCGGCAGAGGGCGTCGCTCTAGTTGGGTTCCGCATGTTTCTTGGCGTGAATGCCAATGTAACACAGGTGAAGGACACATCCGACACGTTTGCCATTAGTTTCCACGATAACCCGCTTGCCCTATTCGTGGAGCTGCCGGACGGACCGCTGCGAAACTGCCTGTGGTATTCAAACCTTCTCTGCGGCGTCATCACCGGTGCGCTGAGTCTTGTCGGGCTGCAGACAGAAGCCCGCTTCTCACGTGACAAGTTGCGCGGCGACTCCAAGAACGAAATCATCCTTCACTTCAAGGGGCGGGAACGGGAGACGTTCCAGGTGGAGAGAAATTAGTCGTGCATACAAGCAGTTGCCCTCGTCCCCCTTCCCCCCCCCGCCACTTACACACATCCACGTTCCCGGGGGCTCTTGTCCCGTGGTGTCACGCGAGTGTACGTGTTGCTGTATGTGTGTGCGTGTGCGTGTGTGTGTGTGTGCCGTCCGATCCCTGTCATCTTCGCTAGTCCCTTTTTCGCTTGTAAGCCCTGTGGAGGATCCTTCTAGCCTTGCGGTGCCGGTGTATGTGCCTCCTCCCTCGCCTCCTCTTCTTTCGAGCTCGTTGGTGGGGACACAGTCCACCCAACTCAGCTTTCGGCGCTGCATCTTCTGACTCCCTCCTGCCCTCTTTCAAATTCTCCCTTCGTTGGCTGTGCTGCTCTGCTCGCCAAAACGAAAGCGCGGCTGCCTTGGGGTTGCCGTTGTTGCCACTGCCTGCCACACACCCGCTGCCATTAGCAGAGACGCCTCATGGCAGTGTTGAGTCGGTGGTGATGGTGGTGGGAGTGAGTGGAGTCAAATGCGCTATGGCGCCCCGCGCAGTGGTGATGTTTGATGTACATGGAAGGGGGAGGAGGAGGCAGTGGGTGCGTGGATCCAAGTCCTTTCCATGCAACTCCCCCACCCCCCTTTCCGTCCCTCCCGGGACAGCTATACACACCAGCACAGGCAGACTGCATCCAACGACTTATGGCTGCGCATGCCAGGTGCTCTCTCTCTGTCTCTCCATTGCACTTTCCCCACTTTTCTCTCTCCCTCTCTACCTCTGTGTGTTTCTCGCTTCCTATGCCAGAGCGCTTGCGCTGTGTGGCGCCACCTCGCACCATCGCACGCACTGACTGAGGGTAGCGTACTGAATCCGGCAACTGCCAGATAAGAGCGAAAAGAGACGACGTCGCACAGAAAGTCGAAGCCTCGCGTCACCGCCGTTGTAGTCTGCCTGGCTGCCTGTCCCCGCCACCACCACCACCCCTCTCCTCCTCCCTCCTGTTGCTTCTCCTCACATCACGCTGATGGAGTACGCTCAGAAATCGGTGCGGCTGCCTCGCAGTGCCGAGGAAAAGGAGCGGTGGAGACGCGTCATCGTCATCCTCGAGCACTGCCCGCTGCAGACAGTTCAAACGGACCGCGGCTTTGAGCTGCTGAGCGACCGTCACCGCGCCTACCACGCGCGGCACAATCAGGACCCGGCAGACTGGCGTCCCGATGTGGTGCACCAGTGTCTGCTTCACCTGCAGGACTCCGCGCTCAACCGCGCAGGCATGCTGGAAGTATTTCTACGAACAAAGAAGCACGTGTGCATCGCGGTTGATCCGCGTCTGCGCGTGCCGCGCCACGTGCGCCTGTTCGAGAAGATGATGGTGTCGCTGCTCTTCAAGCTCAAGGTGCGCGCGAGCACTGGCTACCTGTCCCTGCTGCGAGTTGTCGGCAACCCCATAACGGACCACATCCCCGCCGGCACTCAACTGTACCGTGTCGAAAAGGACGGCGACCGCATCGACCCCTTCGCCTTCTGCGCCTCCTGCGGGTACACAGCCAACGTCTTCGACGAGCACCACACAGACCGTAAGATCAGCCTCGCCCGTCGCCGTCTCACCTCCAGTACGAGCGGGACGCTGGAGGAGACGACGGCGGAAGCCGGAACTGAGGAATTTGCCAAGGTGCAGCGCAAGGCCGCCGAGCGTCGGCAGTTCAAACCGTTCGCCTTCATCATCGGTGGTATGTCACGCGGTGACGTATCGGTCGACTACGCCCGCCCAGGCGAGGTGTCGAGCATCCGCTTAGGGGATCGTGGCATGTCAGCGGCGGCGGTAATTAGTACCTTGCTGCACGGCTTCGAAGAGGAGTGGCTACGTGAGGACAACGAGGCGTGTTGAAGCAGGTTTCCCCTTCTCTTCCGCCTGTCGACATCGCTTTACTTGAGCAAGAGCACTAGTATCCGTGCATGTACGCGTGCGCTTTCTCGATCTCTTGCCGTTGCTGCTTGTGTCTGTATGCTGCAGCGCCGTTGGTGACGTGATGGCGGCTCCTCACCGCCACACTTTGCCGCGCGTGTGCACTGCGGGCGGAGAGGCTGACCAAGGAGGTACTATACGGGACCTCCGTGACTACGTTTGATTAAATGAAACACGTGTTAAGCAAGAGGGGATATGTGCATCCGTGTGTTGGGTGGGTACGGCGTGTTCGTGGATGCCGAACGCTTTTCTCCGGCGGCACGTTGCGCTGAGGGGGAGAAAGCGAGCTGTACGTCAAGCATCCCGCCGAGCATACTCGTCGCTGCTGCTCCCCCGCACCACCACCATCACCCGTCGGTGCACAGGTGGCCCCTAACAAAGCAAAACAGCGAAAACTGCACACTGCAAGCGAGGCGTTCACACGAGCAGGAAAAGAGCAACAGACAACGCCGCCAGCATTTCTTTCGTTGGGACTGTGCTTTGCTGTACCCAGGGGGGGGGGCACTGGCCGTGTATGAGTGGACACTGCTCTGACCAGGAGTCCATGTTGGCCTGCTGCAACAGCCATGCTGTGTAGCTGCCCCTGAACAGATAAGCACCTCTCTCGTGCGGGGGGGTGTAGATGATGTACATCCTGGTTCTCTTCTCTACTGCCGCAGATCCCTACCATTTCTTCCCTCCCTCACTTCTTTATATGTCTGTGGCAACACAACACAACAGCCCAAAGCGAAGTGGATGCAGCGGGGTAAAACACAAAAGTGAAAAGCAACTACAAATACACACGCACTTCTACGCATACGATACCCAGGGGGGGGCACCCCCTCCTCCTCTTCTTCCCCTTTTATTCCTCCGCCCCCTCCCTCCCCCCTCCTCCCCCCTGCTGAACGGCGTTGTTGTTCTGCTTGCCTTATTTCCCATCTGCTTTCTCCGTTTTGCTTCTGCTTCAGCGGCTCCTCTTGAGCGAAAACGCAAAACGCCCCAAGCGCACCTCCAACGCCCCCACAGAAATATCCTGCAGGACTTCTTCGCAGGCGCCAGTGCCATTTTACGAAATCCCAGCGCATGCGTGATGTAGGTCAGCAGAGGCCTTTGCTCTCCCCCCTCCCTCCCACATCTTCACACGCTTCTTCTTCGTTCTGGTTTACTCTTTTCCATATTTTCTTCCCCCTCCCCCCCTTTCACATTGCTCTTCTGCCATTGCTGACGCTGTTATTGCTGTTGCTGTTTCCCCTCAACCCCCTCCCTCCCTCCCTCCCCATTTTCCCTTCCTTGGCTCTCGCAAATAAAGGCCCCCCTTTCGCTACACGTTAAACCTCCTCCTTTTTCGCTTTTCGTATTGTTGCTGCTCACTCAACTCCTCACGTGTGTCGTCGCTGTCGAGCGCGTTTCGTCTTGGTCGGCCCCTCCCTCCCTCCCTCTCTCTCTCGCGCTCTCGTCGGCTGCGCCTCTGCTCGGCGCCCACCGTTTGCACGGCCGCAGTGTGTGTACACTCGCTTAGCGGAAACGCAAGAGCTGACATCGCCACACACGCGCCAAATAATAAAAAGAAATCGTGGCGCACCGGCGGACTCGAAAACGCTCAGGGACGTTCTCCGAGGCCGAGGGGTAGCAGCGCGTTCAGGGCTCCAGTAGCACACCCCACAGCAGCAGCAGCAGCAGCGATCAAGTGTGGTGTGCTGATATTGTCGAGCAACAGTATGCTCAACTCACTTCTGAATGTGCCGGTGCCGGCGATGGTGCGACCGCTGCGCATGTTGGGTGGTGGCACCCCCAACTCAAAGGACGGCAGAAGTGGACACCGATCGTCACGCCAGGCGCAAAGCCCATGCTCATTGCCGGGCTTCAGTAGCAACAAAGTGAACCCAAGGCACACTGGCCCTCTCGCAGACATGGTGAATACGGAGGCAAGAAAATCGTCAGTAACGCCACCACCGCGGCCGACGATCACCATCTTTGCAGAACTCGACAAGGATGACGCACAGTCCGGTAGTATGGGCTTCGGGAATGCTAGCCGCACCACGATGAAGGACTACATTACCAGAGGTGCAGCTCTCCAAGTCGACCAGGACCCCCTTGCCAGTACCCAGACCGTATTGACGCCCATGGGCTACAGCTCCTTGTGTCAGTATGCCAACGCCGAGGCCACAGCGAAAATGTCAACCTCATTCTCGAACGAGAGTGCAGTCGTGGCAGGAATACGGCGGAAGAGCGGCTTTCTCACTTCCGCTGGTAGCAACGATAGTCGTGAGAACATGGACGGCACCAGTTTGAGGCCACCCAGCTTAGCTGACTCCTCCGATCTTGCCGCGCAGCGCAACTCGAGCTTCCTCTCAGTGTTGCCAACTGAAAAATCGTGGATGCACGGCCGGACATCAACGTATACCGGGAGCGAGGAAGCAGTGCATCATCCCGTACGCATCTCCGCGACACCTGTCGTGCCCATCGTTCCACACGTCGCCGAGCTATTGTCGCGCAAGCGCGTGGTGGAGGATATGCAGCGGCTTTACGGTGGTGCCGGCGGAGCAGCGAAGTCGACCGCTGTGGACTCTGCGAGCGGATCACTACAGGCGACCGTCTCTGCGAAAACACAAAACGTGTCATCGGTGAGCAGTCGCACAGGGAGCGCTGCCGAGGCCTCCAAGTCACCCGCGATATCGAATGAAAAAAACAGCCATCACTCCCTCTCCACCTCCTTCAGCTCTTCCCCCAGGAAGCCGGGGAAGGGGGAGAAGAAGGCGCCGCTGGCGACGGGGACTGACAGGCAGCTGGCGCGTGAGCAGATCATCCGGGTCGGGGTGCAGCGGCTGTACCAACGTCTCAGCGAGCTGCGCCTGGTCGTTTATCGCGTTCAAAACGATGGCAACTGCCAGTTTCGGGCCATCTCGCATCAGCTGTTCGGCAATGAGAACTATCACGACATCATCCGCAGCCAAATCGTGTCCTACATGCGGTCAGCACGAGCGGAAAGCTTCGACTACTACTTCGAGTCGCCTGCACAGGCTGACATGTACTACGACAACCTCGCCAAGCCCGGCTCGTGGGGAGACGAGCTCTCACTGCGGGCAGCGAGCGATTGCCTCTACGTGAACATCCACGTCTTGTCCTCTGAAGAGCGCAACTGCTACATTACATACCGTCCCTCCTCCGACCATGCCGTCTCGGCGCCGTCGTTTCTCGTAGACGTGTGGAAGCTGCGGGAGCGCCGCCGGGCTGAGCGCCGCCTCCTCCGCACACGCGGGCCGCAACAACAGCAGCCGCTACAGCACGCCCACCGCCACGCCTTCGGGAATTTGCAGCAGGCGTCGTCGTACACCGGATTTCAAGACAACACCCAAGGCCTTGGTGCCGCTACAACAACGCTTCCCAGCGATTACAGATACCCCTGCAGAGGCGGTAGCAGCAGGTCGGCGAGGGGAGAACACGGCAAGGCGGCGGTTGATCAAAGGCTTTTGGTGCCGCAGGGCAGCGCACCCGGCTTCTCTCCCAGAAGGCAGTCGATGGGCAACTACGAAAATGCTAATCGTGTCAAGCAAGACAACGATAGCGATGAGGAGGGCGAAATGGACGCAAACGCGATTCAGCTCGCCCTGCACCGTAAGCTGCAGCAGTCCGAAATCCGCTTCAGTTGGCCGTCCTCGACGATGGGCAGCAACAATCTCGGCGCTGTGACGCCAGGGAGTGGCGGCAACGTTGGCAACCTCAGCCTGGAGGCGTCTACGATGCCGCTACTCCAACATCAGTCGACAGCAGCGCCGAATCAACTGGAGCAGGCGGCGGCAGTGCCGGTGCCGCGCCTCGTTAGCGGCAACGCGGACGCCTCGCGAGGCATGGCGACGAATCAGCTCGAGAAGTTCCGTGCTGTTGGCGCCGAGGTGCAGTCGCTCGATGCGGCCACTCAGCCCGTCAATATTTTTACCCAGAGCATGGAAACAGCGAACACATGTGGCACGGACGATGTTGCCGTCTGCTTTCCCCGAAAGCCAACGTCAGGCGCGACAGCTCCTGCAGCGTCATGCTCATCGCTACTTCAACCGCAGGCGCAGCGCAGTATCCTGACCATGACAAGCGGCACAATCGCAGAGACGCCTCTGTTAGGTGGCACGCGGCAGGTTGACCCTATCGCTGCCCCTCCAGCGCTTTCACGGACACAGCGGCAAGGGGACGAAGCTGGCGAAGTCATGTTGCTTGCGTCCACTACAAGCCGCGGCCCACCCAATCAGGTGTTGCAACAGAGCTTCTCTTGTCTGCAGAGCACCACCTCAGCCGCCGGCTACGCTGACCACTTTAACACCGACACCGCGCAAAGTTGCTCCCCCGCGATACTTTCTCCCAGCAGTGGCGGATATGGTGCCAGCTCGCAGCTCTTCGGCAGCTTTGTCCCACGCACCGCCACGCCTTCTTTCGGCCTCGGGGCCGATAGCGACGGAAACGTGCAGAGCGGCTCGGATGCCAGCGCTGGTGTCAACCCATCTGTTCACTGCTTTTCCTTCGAACCGCGAACAGAGCCCATTGACATCTTTCTGTCCTACCTCTACCCACTGCACTACAACTCGCTCAGTGTGAAGCAGTAACAACAGTCGGCTACCGAAGCCGCGCTCCACTCTCCCCCACCCGGCTGGGGCTACGGCAACACCTTCAACAGCACCGGCGCTACAGTCGCGTGGGAATGCTCGGTGGGCACTGAGACGTACATGTACAACTTTGAGCGCGTGGCTTCTCCCCGTCCTAGGAGTACATCCCCACAGCGGCGTCCCGCGGTGCGACGAGTGCGGCGTTGCCACAGTTGTGGGACTCACGTATGGCAACGGTAGCGGCTCGCGCTCTGTTTTGCTCTTCTCGTTTCCACAAAGGTCCGGCTCCACGCCCCCTCAAACTGCCCACGATGGATGAGCTCGAGGTGACTCCCCAGTCAAGTCCACAGCGGCTCTGCCTCGGGCCTTGACGAAATTCACCGTTAGAGCACCGAAGTCCTACGAATGCACGACAGGAGAGCGCTGCTGATCGTCTACAACCAGGAAGCCTGCACCGGCCGCGTCCTTCATAGATGGAAGAAGGCTCACTGTGCCCCCCCCTCGTGGCCGCACACGCCTGATGGCGATCCCCGCGCCCAACCAGCCTGTGGCGCTGCCCAGCCGTCTGTCCAAGCTACTCGAGCAAATGGTCTCACGACGACAGCGTGATTTTCTGAGAGACAAGCTGCAGTCACCGCCGTCTAGCTTTCGTCCCCAACGCCCCAACGTAGGCCTCTGGAGTCGCCTCTTCACGTAGTGCAGCTCCAGGCAGGTACTAGGATGGGAGGGGGGGTTGTGTTTGTGAACTCCTAGCTCGCTCATTGGACTCGGTAGATCACGGCGCTGTCATCGCGATGCTGAAGGAGTTCGGCGTAGAGCCACACCTCACCCGCCGAGTCACAGACCTTTCAGATAATGATGACGCCTGCCCTCGCCTCCCCAGAAAAAGAAGTCCAAGGTGGCCAGGTGTATGCGGGGGGACCCGCTTAGCGCGGAACTCAGCACGACACCCGGGACTGCACGGTGCCTTCTGTGCGGATTGACCGCACACTCCAACTCGCTCTCTGAGCAGTGGAGTACTCGACACTCTGGAGCACCTCACGCGGCCTTGTCCCACCCCAAAAAAAAAAACGAGGCACATCCTCTTTGGTAGGAGGTACCGCCACCAGCTGAAACTCTTCGCTGCACGCATGTAGTTGGAAGAAGATCGACAGCCCCGCCTGCTCGGTGTGGACCTCCAGCTGATGTGCGGCGCTGACCAACGCGTTGCAGAAGCCATCGAAGCAGCCACGGTCTAACTTGCCAAGCTGCGCGTAGTGTGCTAGCACGAATGCGCCTGCCAAGGGGTCTTTTCCGCTCTTTCTACGTGGCACTGAGTGAGTCAGAGCGATTCTGCGGTGCCAATGCGTGGTGGGACAGCGTAAGCTGAAGCTGCGCAAAGGCCCCTGAGCACATGCCAAGGCAGCAGCAGCCATAGTGGGTACGACCACATACGCAGACAACCGCCACCTACTGAGAGAGGTCGGCACACTACCCCCCTCCCCGACTCCATGGTGCTGCTGCGTTGCGCATGTGGCGCAGTGGGCGTACATGCCGCATGGCGGTGCTGCCACAAGACGCCGGCAGCCCGCTGGGAATTTCTCTCCTATTTTTGTTACAAAACTCCCTTACACGCTGTAGGCAGATGGTGCAACGCAGGCAGACATCAAATGAGGAGCGGCCGCGATGCTGTCTGGTCATGATAGACTCATAGTTGCAGCGACGACAGGCTTCGGCCCCCCTCGCTTGCTATCACGTTGAAGATGAAGTAATGCTGTCGCCTGACCTACCGCAAAGAGAGCTTCACCAACTGCAGCACAGGAGAGCAAGTGTGACTGGTGTTGCAGACTCGCTCTCCCGCCTCATGGAGCCCAGCGCGGGACCTACAACGGATGGAAGATGACATCCTGCGAAGCATTCAGGCACACACACACACACACACATGCCGGCGTTACCGACCCGTCGCGTGCGCCTCTCATTTCAGCTTGTCTCTGGCCACTGTGAGTTGGAGCGCAGCGACGAAGCTGAGAAGCTTGTAGTATCGGCAGTGCCAGAGGCGCCAGCGCCAAGTGCATGGATCACAGACCTGGTCCCCGGTCTCCGACGCCAGGTCAACGTCCCCTGAAACAGCGCTACGCGACACGGTACGACAAGAGCTCCTTGGCGACCGCCGCCCCACACCAGAAGAGCACAGATGTCGAGCTTGCAAAACGACATGCGGCCCTCCTCGCCCAGTTCCGCACGGGGGCCTATCTGTGTTTTGGATTCCTGCAGCGGCAGGTGACTGGCAGCAACAAGTTGGCGTTGAGGTGGTGTGCTGGCTAGTATTTCGCTAGCATTTTGGTGGCCTTACCCCTGCCAGATCCTCCGCTCCAACGTGTGGTTCCCACGAAGGCCTTCGACGAGGCGCTGTGCAATGTGTGCTGCGTGACAATCCTGTCTCATCCAAGGCTCGAAAATCGCCCTTTTCCACACTGTGATCTTACAAGCGATGATTTGATTACGCACAAGCCACTCACGCTGCGTGCGCTTCCCCCGTCCAGTGGCTACCGAGACCCCCCTGTGCCTCTTCCGGATGACAAGTGGTGGATTCTTTGCACGCAGGCACGTACTTATACACAGGCCCTTTCAGCTTGGCATCACCACTGCTGCCAAAGGCGTGTGGATTCAAGAGACGGCGGGATGCCCCTGCTGTCATACGCGCACCACAGCCTCTCGCTTGCCGCGGCATATGCGGGCAATTCACCCCGACACGTCCCCGTGTAATCAACAGAGAGAAAAGATGCAGACAGCGCGTCCTATCTTCCGCAGACAACATCGTCGTTCTGCTACGCGCCTCAGAATTGGACACTGCGAGGACTGCGCCCATGCTGTCAAGCACAGCTGGCATGCTGGATCGCATCCAAACAAGGCACCGAGTGGCCCGAAGACTAATGGTGATCGACGAGTAAGCCGCGCGGAGAGGCACGCCAATCAGCCCCAAAGTGCCCCGTCTGCGACAGGTGAGGTAGTTTTTACATACAACTGGGGGCTAACGAGGCACAGTGGCCGGAGGCATAACAGGACCACTCAGAATTACATCAAAGAGCCCACCAGACTCCACTATGGAGAGCCTCCATCACCACAGGATGGCATGCCGTAGCTTGAAGCGACTGAGGGCAAAACATGGCACACAGGCAGGGTGTAGGGACCCGTAGGGCCCTGAACTGAGGATGGACAACTTCCTACTTGAGCACATCCAGCACGCACCTGCACCACCGCCTGCTACTCGCACGACTGACGTCAGCACCTCTGCCTTCGAGCAGGATCCTGGACACGGTCGGCTTGGATCAAGAGATGCAGTGCAGCCAACTTCATGTGACGTCAGTCGCGCAGCACGCACCCGGAGAAGAGGAAGGGCAAGGACAAGCAGAGCTTGCTAGGCCACATGACCAGACTCGACGGCTGACGGCTCATCCTGGTGAAGAAGGATTGAGCCGCAGTGCAACAGGGGCAGATGAGCTGTGGTTGTATGCGTGGGTCTGCTGGCTTGTTCGTGGTAGAATGGACACGAGAGAGAGTCCTTCCCTCTTTTCAGCCTTGATGACAAGGAGCACTTCAGTGCGTGTCGTCCCAGGCTCCTGTACCTACGTCGCGGGGAAGCCAGAGCAATGTATGGCTACTGACGTAGGTGGTTCAGCCCTGGATGGCGCTGCGTCGCGGAGAGACCTGCAACAGTGAGCACGTCTGGGCCACCCATATGATAGGCAAAGTCTTAATGTGGCTCGAGCATACCTCACCTGCCCCTCGCTGCCTACTGGCGGGGAGTCTGCGCCACCCCGAGGGATGCCCCACGTGCCGACCCGCATAACGGGAGCGGCTGTGAGGCAGGGCTGAGTGCAGCTTGACCTCAAGGCCATGCTCAGATGACTGAGTCGTCGCATTGCTGGGCCGCGTGTATCTACGGCTGATTCGCATCACGCGATGGGGCCTGTTGCGGGCCGTGGCTACACCAGAGTATATACAAATTTTTTTTTTTACGACAAAAAATGAACACGTTGAGAACGAAACGAAAACCCTCGTCCCCACCGCCGTGAGTGAAGCCAGCTTGTCTGAGCAGCTCCACAAGTGTATACGTGTCTTCTAGCGCGTATCCTGCCGCTTCTCGTTGTTCCTTAAGCTTGCGCGAAGCTGCAGGTTCATGGAGATGCATGCGCATAGTCGCCTCTTTCTCTCTGGGTAGAGGTACAGCTTTGCGAAAGCACTTTCCCTCGCCTCCTCCTACTGCGCACTACCACTGTCCCTCTCTCACACCGTCCCGCTCCCGAGCATGGCTATCGTCCAGTTACTCCTCATTCTCGTTGTGTATTGATACAATCACTTCTGGCGGACGCATACATGCACGTTTGATACGCTACGCACGAAGGCAAAGCACCTCAACTACCAGAGCGTCCAGCTACGCTCTCCCCCCCTCTCTCCCTCTCTCTGAGTGAGTTGCTGTAGCCCATACGTTTCTCTTTATTCGCTCGTCGTTAGTCCTTGAGAGAGAGAGATGGGGCAGGCAAAGACAAAGCTGAACATCATCATCTGTGGGCTGGACAACAGCGGAAAGACCACTATTATCAACTTCATGAAGCCGGAGGACCAGCGCTCCGAGAACATAGCAGCCACAGTGGGGTACAACGTAGACAGTTTTAAGAAGGGAAGAGTGCATGTCACGGCATTTGACATGGGCGGAGCTCAGAAGTTCCGCGGGCTATGGGAAAGTTACTACAGCAACGTTGACGGCGTCGTGTTCGTGATCGACAGCAGCGATGCGCTCCGCATGTGCATCGTGAAGGACGAGCTAGAGCAGATGCTCCACCACGCCGACCTCAAGACAGCCAAGGTGCCATTTATTTTCTTCGCCAACAAGATGGACCTCGCAGGGGCGAAAACGCCCGTAGAGCTGACGCAGATTCTACAGCTGAACAGCCTCATGGGCGATCATCCCATGAACATCTTCGCCTCCAACGCGCTTCAAGGTGAAGGAATCGAAGAGGGGATGGACTGGCTGCAGTCAATGATGCTGCGTCAGGCAGTGCTTTCAAAGAAGAAGTGAGCTGCGCAGCAGAGACCAATGCGAGAGGGGGGTAGTATGGGGTGCCGCACACAGACACCGACGGAAGCGATTCCGGCGGCATGACATTGCTGTTCGCTGTGTCTGCGTTGTTATGCGTGCGCTTTCAGTGCCGCCGCCGCCGCCCCCCCCCCCTTCTGCTGGCCTTCTTTGGCGGTGGTATCAGGTGAGCTTCTTGTGGTATCAAAACTTCTCGTGCCCGCAGGGCTGCCCTGCAGGCCCGGGCTCTCTCGGCTAGAGGCTCACAGCTAATCCTCATTGTTGTTTGACACACGTATATTATGGGCTTTCATGTACAGCGACGACCTCTTCCCCTCCTCTCCCCTTTGTTTCGCCTCTCATCTCATCTCATCTCTCTCTTGTCTTGATTTTCTCTCCCAGGACTGTTAGTATTCTTCCACTTTCACTTCTCCTTTGCTTTACTGGGTCATCCCCCTCGCCGCTCCTATCCTCCGCTCACTTGCTCTCTCTCTCTCCCTCCCTCCCCCCCCCCCCCCGTGCCCTGCCCTGTCCCAGTGTGCCGAGCTACGTGTGTAGTTCTCTGCGCACGTGTCATCCGCCTCTGTTGCACTCGATGTGCCCAACATTTATTCCCACCCAATTATGTTGCTGGAGGTGTACGGCATGAGCGTTGGCCCCTGCTCGACTTAGAGAGAGTGAGAGCGAGAGCGAGATGAGGGTTGCCCTCTTGCTCATTCGGTCTGACGGCATCGACAATACCATTTCTGTGTGTTGTGCGAGAGTGATGTGGTGGGAGTGGGACCGGGGAAGGGAGGGCGTCTGAGGATGGGGGAGGGGGGGCTCTATCATGATGCAACCAGCAGCTGTGATGGTGGAGGGGGAAGCAGGTGCATGTGCATCCGCGCCGCAGCAGGAAGAGCTCCTAGCGCGGTGTTGCCGCTATCGAGAGAAACACTTACAGGCAACGACGGAATGATACGGGAAAAGAAGAAAGGGGTCCGCGTAAAGGCTTCCTTGGCTCTGACATACTTCTCCCTCCCCACTGATCCTTGCACACGCGAGCGACTCTCAGGAAGGAAGCACAAAGGGCTCGGTGGCGACACACCGAATACCGATTTGGTGAAGCCACATTGCGTGTGCACGTACGGTTTGTAGGCAACTGTTGATCGCCGCGAATCGCAAAAAAAAAAAAGCAACCGCCCCTCACTCCTCTCTCACACTCTCTGCCACACAACTGACTTCACTCGAGCCCCCCCCCCGCTTGTTTGCTCTTCTCCATGTCTTATGCGCCAACACACACGCTTGTGTCGGCACCTCGTGCGTGCATCCCGCGCACTCTCATTCGCGCTCACGCTTTCCCCCCCCCCCTACCCCCCCGCCTCACCCGAAAAGCGGGACATACGCGACATACGTGGCACTCCGCTGCACGCACGCACGCACCACACACACACACACACAGCAGACCACGAGTGACAGCCAGACGCCTCTATCACGCCTTGCGACGTCTGTGCGTCACAAGCTCTAGCCTCTCCTCTTCATACTCTAATCCTTTAATACAGTCAGGCATACGCGCCGACACACTCCATGGCAGCCAACGGCAACGGGCACGCCACCGACACTGGTGCCGCAGAGGGCCATCCGTTCCTCGGTCGCGAGCTGCGTGTTGAGCTGACAGACGGACGCATCATCATCGGTACTCTCATCGCCTACGAGGGCAGTGGTGACCTGCTGCTACAGACTGCTGTCGAGCAGCGCGTCTTCAAAGATGGCGAAGTCACGATGCGCGGGCTGAACCTGCTCGCCATCCCCTTCAAGCACGTGAAGGGGCTGCACCGCCGTCAGCCGGGGTTGAAACCGATCGTGCTCACCAGGGGCGAGGTCGAAAAAGAGACACCGGCGTTGGTGATTTAAGGAGGATGGCTAGCGGTACATGGATCAAACAGGACGGGGACGAGAGAGGGGAGAACGGGGGTGAATGGTGGATCGTCGGGAGCGCAGCAGTGGGCTCTCACTACGTCGGTGCCCTTTCCTTGGCACGTGAGTTTTCTGCAGGCGCCATCCCCCTCATACCTCACCCCTCACTTGTTCGCCCTCGCTCTCCCTGTCTGCCTCTGCCTCTTTCCTCGCTTGTCTCCCCCCCCCCTGCGGTGTTGACGTCGACGCAGTCCCGCCTTGCCTTCTGCCTTTTCCCCTCTTTAATTTGATGTCTTTGCCCGCCGTTGTAAGTTGCAGCCCACGCGCACGTACGTGCGTAAGTGTCTCGCTCCCTCACGCTCTTCCCTCCTCCCCCCCCTCCCTCTCGCGCCCCCCTTTCCTCTTGTATCGCACTGTCGTGGCGCACCCTTGTTGTTGAGTCCACGCAACGGCATCCGAGGGAAGGAGGAGACACCTGCGTAGCGAACGTCTCTCTTGTTCTCTCGTTCGTCCGCGCTTTCAGAACTGCACCTCCTTCCTGCGTCCTTCGCTCTCGTTTCGGCCTCTCGCGTTGGCGCTGAGCACAACGGAGAAGGCAACACCCATGCAGGCGCAGAGATGGCGGTGTATAACTGACAAAGCATCTGTGCCGCTTCCCCTCTTGACTTGTTGCCGCTCCGCCTCCTCTTGCTGCACGGTGCCGCAGCGTGTATGGTGATGCGCGCCTACTTGTGTGTGAGCGCGTAAGGTGGTCCTTCCTACAGACACTCAGAAGGCATCCAGCTGAAAACAACAACAACGACCCACGCAAAACTCTACAGTTGCGCCATTGAGGAGAACTTCTGCTAAGGCTGCCCTAACGCATGCAGCTTTTTTTTCTACTGGCGCACGTCTGTCAAAATGACTCCTCAGCAGTGCGATTACGCAGGAAACAAATCCACTCGCTGCTGTGCTATGTAATGTACCCGCCGTCTCATCCCATCGCTGCTGAGTGAGTGTGTTTAGCGGTGTGCTCCTCCTCCCCTCCTTCCCCCTTCAGCCGTCGCGTCACGATTTCGCCCTCTCTCCCCCCTATTTACTTATTTCACCACATCCGCCACCTCCGCGTACCCACACACACACGCACACACAAATTTAACGAAGAGCTCATTGTCTGTTAAAAAGGGCCCTACGCCTCCTCGGGTCTCATTGTGGCGACCTGATCAATACATCCGCACACACGTCGTGTGTGTGTGTGTGTGCTGCTTCGCTCGGCTCGTCGTGTCTTCGTGTTGCTCTTCCACTTTTTTCCTTTCCTTCCTCCCGCACACGGACGCACCATCGACCGGCTTACGCATCCTTCGTCGTCGTGAGTAGTCCCTTTTAATGCTCTCGTTCCCTCTCTCTCACTCATTCGCTCGCTCGCTCACTCGATCTCATTCAACTCGCCCTCTTGGTGCCGTATTACCCGCCTGTTTTTCGTGAGCACGCGTTCTCACTGCCACCATCGCAACCTTTGAGGGAAACGCGCCCGCCTAAATCCTACCGCTCGACTCTCTTGCTTTCTTTTCCTCTTCGCGGTAAAAGTACAGCGTTTTTCCCGCTGTGTATTCATCAGTCACTCCCTCTCGCCGTCGCTGCTGTGCCGTGCTGTCCCCCTCCTTGCCCAGGTATTCATGCCTAGCATTGCGCCCCCTCCTCTTCTTCTCCCTCCTCTCCTCTCTCCACCTTTGGCTGATCTCTTACGCGTCATTTTTAGTCGCTCGTCGTCTATCACTGGGCGTGTAGTGCGCTCTGACTCCTGGTCGACACCCCCCCCTCCTTCCCTCGTTTCTGCAATTTGAGTGTCGATCTGACCTGCGTGCGCGCGTCACTCTCTCATACACTCCAGTGAGCGGCACTTGACACGCGTGTTTGAGCACCATCGCCCGCGCCAGCAGTTGCCCTATTAGGATAAGCGGCCGTGCTGCGGTGCTGTTTGCACGGTTGTGGGCGTGTGTGCGTGTGTGTGTGTTGGATGCTTTCGGTGAGTCTCTACGCTATTGCAGCTTCATCTTTTCCTTTCACTGTCAGCCATCATGAATTTACTCAAAATCTTCCTGGCGCTCGCCATTGCCGCCGGTGCAGTGCTCACCTACCACTTCGCCTACTTCCTCGGGCTCATCACGTATGGCGTGGCTGTGTGCGGTGTGTGCAACTGGTGGATGAGCGCCTTCATGCAGGCAGGCCCACGTACTTCACGACAAATTCCTCAGCACCCCATCGCATACTGCCAGCAGCTTTCCGCATTGGAACTCAGCAAAGCTTACCGTGAGGGGCGGCTCAGCTGCGTCGAGGTCGTCAGCACCTTCATTGAGCACATCAAGTCCGTGAACCCGTACATGAACGCGCTGGTGTTCGACTGCTTCGACGAGGCCATGAAAGCGGCGGTCGAAGCGGACCGCGTTTGGTCCGCTTGGCGGGAGCACAAGGACCCGAAGCGTATTCCCAGCTGGTTACTCGGCGTGCCGTGCACTATCAAGGAGTCCATGAAGTGCCGCGGCTGCCCCAACACAGCTGGCAACCCGAAACGCCGTCGAATAACATCCGAGGTCGACAGCCCGGTCGTGAAAAACTTCCGGGACGCTGGCGCCATCATCCTCGGCGTCACCAACACCAGCGAGTTGTGCATGTGGTACGAGAGCTCCAACTACATGTACGGCATCACCAGTAACCCCTACGACACTCGCTGCCTCGTAGGGGGCAGCAGCGGCGGCGAGGGAGCCGCTGCCGGCGCGGCCTTCTCCACCTTTAGCCTTGGCAGCGACATTGGCGGCTCCATCCGCATGCCAGCCTTTTTCAACGGCGTCTATGGACACAAAGCAAGCCCGCACTACATCACCAACATTGGCCAGTTTCCAGCTGCCAAAACGTCAGCGAACCACTACATGACCACCGGCCCTATCTCCCGCTTTCCGGAGGATCTCATCCCGCTGTCGCAGATCGCTGCACGTGGGGGCTTCCGGCTCGACCCGGTCGTCTACCCACCGTGCTCGCCGCTCAAGAAGGTGCTTGACCTCCACCACCACCCGCTGCGCGTCTACGCGCTAGAGGACTACGGCCTCTCGTTCATTCGGGTGTCGGAGAGCCAAATCGAGGCCGTGCACGCGGCAGCAGAAGCGCTTCGCGAGCGCTACTGCGCCAAGGTGACGTACATCAATGTCCGCACGCCGTCGCGCTCAACCGGCGGTGTCGTACCGCCAGAGTTTCAGCCATTTGCCAACACCTTATCCATGTGGGCGTCGGCGCTGACCAAGGATCCGACAGAGTCGAAGTTCAGCCTGTGCATGTCGCAGGGCCACATGGGAAGCATCAGCTGGTGGGCCGAGGTGGTGCGCTGGCTGTTCGGCCGCTCACACCACACGCTGCCTGCCATCGTGCTATGCACGCTGGAGACGCTGGATCTGGCCTTGCCGCAATGGTTGAAGGCCAAACGCGAGGAGGGGCTGCTCCCCTTCAAAGTGGGACTGGAGTCGCTTCTGGGCGTCGACGGCATCATTATCGCTCCAACGTTTCCGTCGGCTGCGCCGCGCCATCATTTCCCGCTGTGGAGCCCATTTCAGTTCCAGTACACCGCCGTCTTCAACGTCCTACAGCTGCCGGCGACCGCCTGCCCCGTCTGGCCTGGTGCCTTCATGGCCAACAGACGTAAAAGCGTCTCTATCCACGAGAAGCGCTGCCAGCAGCTACCGCCCGACTTCCACCTCCCCAAGGGGGTGCAGGTGGTGTCTGCGACAGACCAGGATGAGCTGTGCATCAGCGTGGCAATTGCCCTCAAGGACGCTCTTGGCGGCTACCGCTACCCCTCATGGGCGATGCTCGAGGGCACTGACTACTAAGCAAGAGTGGGACTCGCGGAAATGGAGAGGTCGGACTATAATGGAGGATGAGGACGGCGCTGAAGAAGGGACGGAGAGGGGCTCTGAGGGGGACCCAATGACTCACATGTCCTCGCTGTAGGGGGGAAGCTGACGTGACATTCATTCCTCAGTGTCGACCGTCTCCTCCTCCTCAGTTTTGCGGCGATGTATGGCGTCGTCTTTGCTCGCTCACTACCGTCGTTTTATTCGGGTCTTTCGCCGTTTTCTCTCGAGTGGTGCCTTTGGGCGCGTATAGAGTTTTCTCCTCCACTTCTCCACCATAGAAAATCGCCTAGTCGACGGTGTGTGCACCTGCCTGTCTGTCTGGCCTGTTCAGATGAAGAGGGGGATGGGGAAGGCTCGACGTTGGAGACAGGGGTGGGGATAGAGAGTGAAGGTGTCGGGTATGGTTGAGTGCGTTGTGGTAGAGCTATCAAGAGAGGAACAGCGGGGTGGAGAGAGGTCGATCAGAGCAGCGTGGACGAGGATTTACAAGACAGCAAGGCGCGGGTGGCCACGTCTGTGTGTGTGTGTGCGAGCACCACCAGGGGAGCCTGGAAGTGGCGTGTAAAGAATTTGTTCAGTTTGGCGACATTCTGGTGTGGGCTGTCGTGGCGCTGTGAGCGTTGCTCCTCCCGCCGATTTCGTCGCCACCCCCCCCCCCCGTTGTCGAGTTCCCTTCACCACCTCACCCCGTCTCTTTCCTGTTCACCGCCCCCTTCGTCCCCTGCGCAGTTCTTCCTTTCAGTCCCCGGCTGCCTTCCTACTCCCCCTCTCCCCACCGTCATCCCAACTCTGCCGCGCGTCGCACGCTGGTGGCGCGTCCTCCGCCCAGTCCGCATCCGGTGCGACGCCTCAAGTTGTTTGACCAGGACATGTGCCATTGCTCCTTTTTCAGAGCCCTAATTTCTCTCTCTCTGTAAGCGCTTTCGCTTGTTGCACTGTATCCGGTGGCTCTCTGATAGGGACTGCCTGTTGGTAAAATGCACCTCTGCACGCGATGCTGTGATGGGGGCGGTGTCGATGACATGGGCGACCGCTTTGTCGTCTTCAGCGACGCCGACTGCTCTGTATGTGCGCCTGCGTGGTATTAGGTGAATTCATTAGTGCACGCGCCATGGTGGGCCTCGCTGCGTGGGTGTGGTTGTGTTTGTAGCTAAAAGTACACCCAATTCGGCGCTTGCTAAGGGGAATGTAGTAGTAGGTGGGTAGGTAGGTGGGTAGGTAGGTAGGTAAGGCGACGCCCACCCCCTCACTTCTTAGTGGGGCATTGCAACGATGCTAGGTGTGGCCAGAAAGGGACGAGGCGAGAGGAGATAAGGGCAGGACTGGTGAAACTTGGGCGGTCGTTCAGTGTATGGGTAGTGATGGGCGAGTGTTGGACGACACACTCTACCCCCACCAACCTCACAGCCCTCCTCCCTCCCCCACCGCGTCTTTTCTCCTTCTCTGCTCCTTTCCTCTGCTCGTCGCCGAGGCCACTGTGCGCGGAGCACATCCGCCATCGCACGCACGGCTTACCAATCGCGCTCTTGACTCTCGTTGTCGGCGTGGGCAGCACCTCTTTGCATTCTTGCGCGGTGCTGCTCGACCTCGCCCTCTCGCTCGCTTCAACACGCCCTCTCACCCCTCTCCTCCCTCCCGCTTCTCTGACGTGTGCCTCCCTTTATAACACTCACCCACGCACGCACACACACAAGACAGCAGTGCAGGCGGGTTGCGAAACGTGTTGCCTCTCCACTCACTGTGTTGTTGTCCCGCTCGCTCGTTCTGTGCGTGTGTTCCTTTCACCTAACCAACGACTAATCAAGGAGTTAAAAGTTTAAGCTGTAAGCGACGAACACTGGCAGACGTCTCCTCTCAACACACACGCACACACGCCAACTACTATTCATTCTGCTACCCCCCCCTCTCTCTCTTCCCCCCTTCTCTCTCCTCTCTCTCTCTCTCTGGCAGATGTCCCTGACCACTGCTTTCCCCTTTCATGCGTACGTGGGAGATCTGCGCACGCGCACCGTCCATGAGCGCAAGAGCGGTGTTTCCCTCTCCCTCATGACCTCGGAGGACATGGCACGCCTCGCATTGGTGGAGGTGCGCGTGCGCTGTGGGCAGGAGGATCGACTGGCGCCGTGGGCCCCGGCCGTTCGGCGGGACGGCACTTACGCCACGTTCTACGACACGCGCATGGGCAACTTTGATGCCCGCACGTACCCTCCGCAGGCGTGCTCGACGTGCTGCAATACGCTCAACTCCAAATACGGCAATGAACGCTGCCAGGGCCACTACGGGTACATCAGTATGCCGCGTCGCTACCCAAACGACCCGAACCGCTCACAGGAACGCCTTAGTGTCATTAACCCACACCTCACCCACGAGGTGGAGCAGCTGCTGCAGGCCGAGTGCTTTTTCTGCCACCGCTTCCGCGTGCCCGAGTTCGACGTGATCCGCTACCAGCAGGCACTGCGCCTCGTCGATTGCGGATTGATCGGCGAGGCACTGCGGTTCCTGGACATGGTGGCAAACGCCCGCGGACAGGACATGCGCAGCCGACGCCGCCGTGACGCGAACGAGACCGTCATCAACGACATTCCTCTTATGCTGGATCACATCGACATGCAGCTGCGTCGCCGCGGTGCCGCTGCACCACTTCCCTCTGGGGCTACGGCAGGCAAGATGGGGGCCCGCGGCGATGATAGAGACACCGGTGCAGCTAGCGTGTCGGCGCACGTGAATGGCAGCGGTGACGGCTTCCTCAAGCCGGTCTTCGACGTCCGCAACGAGATCTGCAAGCAGGCACTGCGCAGCTTCCGCGAGTTTGGCAACGTCTGCGCGCACTGCCAGGGCATCTCACCTCGCATCACGACAAAGAATGGACATCTCTTCTTCTACTTCAACAAGAAGAACGCGGACTTCAACGTGGCAAACGGTGGGCTGACAGTGACGCAGCTGCGGGAATGGGAAGAGATGAACCGTCGCCAGGGGCGCAGTCATACGTACTTCCGCACATCGTGGGCGCGAGAGCACATCAAGCAGCTGTGCCAGCGCGAGTCTACCATTCTTGCAGCCCTCTACCCACACCTCGGCGAGGCCACCCTAAGCATGCCGTACGCCTGCTCGCTCCCGTCAATGTACTACTACAAGGTGCTCTTTGTGGACAAGCTGCTCGTGCCGCCGCTGCCCCTGCGCCTGTCTTCGGGCGTGCAGGTCTCCGAGTCCGGCAGCATTGTCCCTGACGCCAGCACACGTGCCCTATCTGATGTCCTCCAGTTTGTCGAGCAGATCGAGGCGTACTACGTCCTCGCAAACAACTCCACCCCAGAGCACAACCTCGTCAGCACAGCGCAAGAGATTGCACAGGAGCACAACCTGCGGAACTTGCAGGCCAAGGTGGCGGAGGTGTACACCAACGTGCTGGAGAGCTTTGCCAAGAAGGAAGGTCTGTTCCGCATGCACATGATGGGCAAGCGTGTGAACCAAGCATGCCGTAGCGTCATCTCACCCGACTACTTGCTGGAACCAAACGAGGTGCTACTGCCCCGCCCCTTCGCCCGCGCGTTGACCTTCCCGGAGCTGGTGTGCAGCTACTCACCAGCGCGCATGCTGTTCCTCAAGCGGTGTGTCATGAACGGCCCAGATATGTATCCGGGCGCCACTCACCTGGAAATTAGCCTGACGAGCGGTGAGACGCGCTTCGTGGACTTGCACGTGCCGGAGCTGATTCGGCGGCAGCACGCCATGAAGTACTTTGCGATGGTACAGACCGGCTCCCTCACGGTCCACCGGCATATCCTCGATGGCGACCACCTCATCTTCAATCGCCAGCCGACCCTGCACAAGGTATCCATGATGGCGTATCGTGCCAAAGTGCTCTCCGGTTTGAAGACACTCCGCTTCCACTACGTTAACGGCAGCTCGTACAACGCCGACTTTGACGGGGACGAGATGAACATTCACGTCGTGCAGAGCCTCGAGGCAAGGGCGGAGCTTGAGTGTCTGATGGACGCCAACCTCAACTACCTCGTCCCGACGTCTGGCAAGCCGATCCGCGGCTTTATCCAGGACCATGTGGTCGCCGGGGTGCTGCTGACCCTCCGCGACAAATTCCTGCCGCATCACACCTTTGTGCAGCTTGTTTACAACGGCATCGCACCGTACATGCAGAAGCACGGCAATCCGCTCAGCCCGCACGCAACGCTGACAGAGCTGATTCCGATGCCTGCGGTACTGAAGCCGCATCCCTTATGGACGGGGAAGCAGCTCATTTCTGCGATTGTCCACTACGTGACGGGCGTGGTGGAAAGTCGTGGTGGCACGCGCAAGAGCAATGGTGTCAGCATGCACGGCACCTCTCTCATCCAGCCGAACACCTACACCACCACGGACCCCCACACCGGTGAGCTCGTTTCGGCCTCGCGCAAGTGCATGGAGGATGGCCACGTGCAGTTTTTTGAGAGTGAGCTCATCACCGGCATCCTGTGCAAGAACCAACTTGGCTCCTGCAACCTCTCCGTCGTGCACGTCATTCACGAAATCTACGGGCCGCACGTGGTTGGCGTGCTCTTCGGCGCGCTTGGTCGCGTGCTGTCTATGAGCCTGCAGCGCGAAGGCTTCTCCATTGGCATGGATGACATGATCCTCTTGCAAGAGGAGCGGCGTACGGCGCTGCTGCGCGAGCTAGACAATGCACCCCTCAGCCTCCCCGACGACGAGGCGAGGGTGATGCCGGTAATCATGGGGATGGCGACAAACCTCCAGAAAGAATTCGTGCCGGGACGCATGCTGCGGCCTTTCCCGCAAAACCAGCTGCTGACCATGACCATGTCGGGTGCAAAGGGTAGCAACACGAATGCAATTCAGATGTCGCTCGGTCTTGGCCAGCAACTCTTCGACGGACGCCGGGTGAAGCGCATGAACTCGGGCAAGACATTGCCGTCGTTCTTTGTTGCGGAGAAGCGAGCTCGCTCGCTGGGCTACGCGATTGGCCGCTTTACCTCCGGCATTCGACCGGCAGAGTACACCTTTCACGCCATGGCCGGTCGAGATGGGCTCATCGACACGGCCGTCAAGACCTCCCGCTCTGGTCACCTGCAGCGGTGTTTAGTCAAGGGCCTGGAGAGCCTCGTTGTGCAGTGGGACCACTCCGTGCGCGACGCCAACGGCAGTGTGATACAGTTCCTCTACGGTGGTGACGGGCTCGACCCGATGCGGACCTCGTCCCTGCAGGCGTGGGAGGTTGTCAAGGACAACTGCGTCGACCTCGGTCGAAAGATGAACGTGAGCACCGGCGTGATGACGGGCGAGGAAGAGGCCGAGGCGGCGGCGTTGCGCAACAGCCATGGCAAGCGCGAGCGCGCCTACGAGACGGCTGCGGCGATGCGTGCGGCACAGCGTGCATTGCTGGAGGCGGAGGCGCAGCGCGACCCACTCCCCGCCCACTACAAGGCGAGTCTTGACACGTACCTGGAGACCAAGGCGCAGTACCCGCTCTTCAAGAAGGTGTCGCAAGTCGCACGATGGGCCAAGAACGGCGTCTTGAGCGAGAAGCTGCACGAGAAGCGTGAGGAGAGTATCCGGTACTACCGCGACGTCATGACGGAGCTAACGACGCGGCGGCGGGTGCGGGCCTACTGCGACGCTGGAGAGCCCGTCGGTCTGCTGGCGGCCCAGGCCGCTGGAGAGCCGTCAACGCAGATGACGCTCAACACGTTCCACAGCGCCGGGTCGACTGTGACGCACGTGACGGAGGGAATTCCGCGCCTTCGCGAGCTGCTCATCTACGCCTCTGTACAGAGGGTGGCAATTGTGGTGCCGGTGGAGAAAGCGACGGAGACTGACGAGGAGGCGATCTCGCGCATTCTGCAGGCCGGCGTAGCGACACGGCTGACAGACTGTATGGCCCGCGTACCTGTTTCTGCGGCTGCCACCGCGGCCACGGACAGCGGTGCCACGACGAGGGCGCACACGACCTCAGGGTACCACTACCACGTCACCCGCAGCGCCGAGGGCACGCAGGTGACGGTTGCCCTCCTCTTCTCCAAGGTGCTTCTTGTGCGAAAGCAGCACGCCATGTGCATGTCGCGAGCCGAGCACCTTCAGTCTTTCACACAGACCCTGAAGAGCTTTGCACGACAAGTAGTGACTGCATTGCGGGGTCGCTCAAAGGACGAGCGCGAGGGCGCCGGCGGACCGATGCGTGGGACGACGCAAGACCCATCTTCCCAGGTGGATGACAGCGGCGCTGCAGCCGGCGGCGGTGGCATGAGTGACAACGACGACGACATCGACGAGCAGTCCACGCAGATGAACACGCCGGCGCTTGGCGCCGCCTTGGCGCCGTCTGCCACTGGCAGTGAGCTTGGTCGGGATGACTTGATCCCAGAAGGGGACAACGACGGCGGTAGCACCGCTAGTGACGAGGACGATGACGAGGAGGTGGCGGACGGCTCGCGGCGTCGCAAGGGCGACAGCGGCAGCGGCAACAGTCCCCTGTGCAAGAAGTCTCGAGCAGAGGAGGACGACAACGAGGAGGAAGACGAGGACGGCAACGGATCGCTCTGGAAGAGCTCCAGGAACAGCGGCGTCAACAGCGAGGTGGCTGCCACAGCATCCGGCACGATGAGCTACGACTGCTTTCCCACAATGTGCGTCATGTACGGCAGCAAGAAGTACCGGGTCGAGATCGCGCCGCTGCTGCGGACGGCGGCCACCCGCGACGGCGTTGTGGCGCTGCCGGAAGATTTTTTCATAGTGAACGTGTCGATACAGACATCAGACCAGGTGGTCGCCGTCATCCCGGATGTGCTCGAGAGTGTGCTGGTCCGACAGACGTTCCCTTCGTGGCTCACGCAGTTTGACGCCGTCTCGTACACGCGCAAGGCCGAGGACCCGACGTGTGGCGAGATGGTTTTCCAGGGCTCCGCAGCGACCATCCGCAGTGTGACGGCGTTCCTCGCCCTCTTCACCGTCCGCGCACGCGCTATCAAAGTGAAGAGGGCGCGGTCCACCGACATTCGCGACATGTGCACCTCCTTTGGCGTGGAAAGCGGCTACAAAGCTCTCTTCGATGAGCTGGAGAAGCTTTTCAAGCGCTACTCCGTCGACTACCACCACCTCACTCTCATCGCCGACGCAGCGACGCACCGTGGCGTCTGGGAAAACTACAACTTTACCGGTGTCATCTCCCACAGCGCCAGCCCGCTCTTCCAGATGACATTCGCGTCGTCAAAGCGCTTCCTGCACACAGCCCTGACGCGCGGCATCGGCGACGAGTTGAGCTCCATCAGCTCGGCCATCATGGTTGGTGAGCGGCCTCGCGTCGGAACAGCACTAGTCAAGGTGGGCCAGGACCCACAGATCTTGCGCGATGTCATCGAGAAGAACCTTGCCTGAGGTGGACAGCGCGTGCACGCGTGCACGCTGTACTCTACGACCTCCTCCCCTTAAAGCGCACTGACGTCTTGGCGTTAGTTGTTGTTTCCGCTGCTTCACGGAGGAGCTTGTGATTTGGTTCTCCTCGGCACGAAGGCGTATCTGCGGGCGTTTCACGCGGTGCGCACCAGTTGGGAGAGGTGTTGGGGATGGCGGTGTGCGACTAGTGGATGTATGGGCGCACCATCGTTTGCTCTTGCTGCTGCTGCGTGCGTGTGTGTGTGTGTGTGTGTGTGTGTGTCGTTTCTAATTTTTATGTTGGTGAGGCCCTTAAGCTTGGCGCTATGAAATAAAGGCACACACACCCTCCCTCTCTTCCCAGTGGACGTGATGGGATCCGTGAACGTGGCTGCATACATGGACAAGTCGCTCTCTCTCGCGCTTGAATAGCCCCACCCACTCAGGCACAGACACGCAGACAGCCCCCCATAGCACGGGCGTATGTGGGGGCTGTCAGTCGATCTCTCCGCCAGAGTATCCATCGGTCGGTAGAGTACAGGTGGGGAGTTTACTCATGAAGTGCCGGGTGGGGGGAAGGGAGGAGGGAGAGGAGCCTGTGTTGCCGCGTAGTTCTGTTCTCTCTTTCTAACGCTATGAGTGCTGAAGCTCAAATTACCGTGTTCGCACAATTTGTTCGTTTCTGCGGCCTTCCGCTTCGCAACACAAGCGCGTATCGTCGACTACCCACACGCACCCATGCACACCCGCAATGGAGGGAGGAAAGGAGGAGGAGGAGGAGCGTAGCGCTCCCTTGAGTAAGCCTTCCATGAAGGAGAGAGTGGAAGGGTGAGGGGAAGCAGCGGAGAGAGTAGGAGAGGGAACACGGTGATGCCTGCTCTTGGTGTTAGAGTTGAACACGGCAACTCCGCCGCTCGCCTGCACCTGGTCCCGCAGCGGACGCTCCATTATCGCCCATAAAGATGGTCTCTCTCGCGCCTCTATCCTCTCGATGGCCCTTCTTCCCCAGTCTTCTACAAACCGCACCGCATCGAGGTCGTTAGAGGAAGTGGACGGTGCCCTCCACGCGCTCTTCCCCCACCATCACCGTTCCTCTTACGCATGTGCGAGAGAAACAGAGGTGAGGAAAGCATGGCACAGCGAGATGGCGTGGCACATCAGACGCACTCTGACATGTTTGGCATTCATTTCGCCTGCTGCCGCTCTGCTCCTCTCAGCGACCCCACTCAGCTCTCTAAATCCGTCTGCACGGTAGTGCCCCCTGGACTCGTACACAAGTCTGCCCTCGTGATACCTGCGCCACCCCCCCCCCGCCCCAATCTACCGACCTCCGCTCACCTTCTTCCTTCCCCTCGCACCACCTCTCCTGGCGCTCGTGTCGGGCGTTCTTTTGCTTTCACTCACGTCGCAATGCACACGGTGGGAGAACACCTATCACGGAGCTGACACGCACACGGCATACCCCCTCGTCCCTTCATCCTCGAGTTTGGTGCGCGTCTGGTCGAGTGCCGGGCGATTACGTCGTGCGTGGAGTCCACCGAATAAGTACATCTCAGCCCCCTCTCCCTCTCTCGCTCTTGATTCTCTTCACATAATTTAACGCACCTATTTTCTCCGCTTTGCGTGTTCAAGTGTGTGTGTGTGTGTGTGTGTGTCTGCATTCCTCTCTCTCTTTCTGTGTGTACGTGCTGGTGGCGCAGAACGGAAAGGGTCTCTAAGGCTGACTCTCAGCTCATGGGGGGAGGGGGAGCATTTGCGTGCGGTGCGTGACGAATAAAACGTAGAGTCGCCCTTCGCCTTCTCGAGCATCAGTGCGCTTCTCTCTCTCTGTACAGTTGTGCACTCATGCGGCCTCACCGTGTGCTCGTCTGTGCGCTCACAGACGCAGCCGTTGCGGCTGCGCGGGCGCCAACTACCCCCTCCTCCTTTGCCCTTGCATCCACCACTGCCAGCTCCGCCCTGTCAGCGGCTGCTGCACTCCACGAACAGCGACGGCCGAGGACGGAGCAGAGCAGGCCCAACTTTGCACCGCGCCGGCCTCGCTCCTCTGTACGGAAGAACTACACTAAGAAGGGAGCGTCGGATACGCCGGTGCCGGAGCAGGCAACGACGGCAAGCCCTCATACCATCCAAGTCCCCACAATAGATCCAGAGCCGCGAAAGTCCGCAGCTGAAAAAGCGCAGCACCAGCACGTAGGGGATGCTTCACCACTCAAGGTGACAGAAGGCGAGGCAGCCAGTGTAGCAATCACCGGTGGCAGTAGTGGTGACACATTCCCCTCACGTCCGATGTTCGGCACCGGCCGTGACGCTGAATGGAAACAGGAGCGTCTACGTCTCGCAAAGCTGCGTCATGGCCTTCTTGTTGGCGCTCACAGTGCCCTGCAAAGCACTGCCGGGGAGGATTGCCGGGCCCACGCACCGCGTCTTTCTTTCGAATCGCTTGACATAGCCAACAAGAATGCTGCCCAGGTTGCACCCAGCGGGGTCGTTGAAAGCGACCCTGTTATCCCACTGGCAAGATTGAGGGTCACGCTACCCTCACCTCCCCAGTGTGCCGACAGCTGCGGTGCCACCTCCTCCCCATCGGCGGCGCCGCAGTTGTCGGCAGCCGAGGCGCTTCGCATATTCGCCAACACCTTTGCTTTGACGCTTCACTCAACGCCTCAGCAGTGGCGCACGCGCGTCAGCGCCACCACCGCACCGGCCCTGCCTGTGTTTGCCAGCCCGTCTTCGATCCCAATTGCGGGGGCAGCGCTGTCCTCGTCCTTTCTCTGCTCACCATTGGCGATCGTCGCCGCGCCAGTAGCAGTGGGCTCAGTTGCACAGCGGGCCATAGCCGCCGAGGAGACGGCACCGCTGCGGTGGCTGGAGACCTCCTTTCTGGATCTGTGTGAGCGCCTCCTGAGGGAGCTCTATGACGGACATGCAAACGTGACGCAGCCGCGCGATCTGCTCAGCAGTGTGCGCGACCAGGCTGCTGCCGTGCTGCGCGTAGTCGATAAAGAGTGTCGTGCCGCCAACAGCCACGTCCTCCGCATCATGCAACGGCAGTGCCGTAGAGACGCCGCCGTCGCCGCGACAAGGGGCGGCAGAGCCACCGGCGCCCCCCCTCGAAAGCGCAAGTTGTCTCGAGCACCAAAAGACACGAACGTCGAGGACACCTTGCAAAACACCCTCGAGCGCGTGGGACAAGAGCTGCACCTGGTCCACGCGTGGATCATTCACTTGTGCGGCGACACAGCTGTACCAGCGGCTGCCGTGTGTGTGGCGCGACGCGCGCTCCGTTGGGAGGCGCTCCGCGGTACCGTCGCTACCTCAACCGTAACGCTAGACGATGTCAGGTGGTGGTTTGCAGTGGCCCTGTTAGAGCACCTGCACACCCAGTCCTACTGCTTTCACCATGCAAAGGCCACCGCGGTCGATGACATCAGCGCTGCTGACGGTGGCAAAGCGAGGACGCCACCTGTCGTCGTGGAGGCTCACCACCTTCGCGGCCTTGCTGCTCTCGTCGACTTTGCGATGGCGCAGCGTCTGGAGGTGCCCCTGCTGCACACTACGCAGCTATACAGTAGCGGGACAGAGACGCTCTCGCTCGCCGTTGCAGCACAGCAAGAGGCTCTCCTGGATGTCCTTCTAGTTTACCACACTCTCCTGCCCACCTATGCGCTTCTGTTGCCGTCGTATCATCGAGCTGTCGTAGTCGCCGCGACATCGAGCACCATATCATCCAAGCGACGCTACACCGTGGGGGAGGTAGACTTGGCCACCCCACTGGAGCTTGTGCTGGCTGATGACGAGGTGATTGCGGCAGAGACAGAGGACGGCACAGAGGTAGAAAATGGAGATGGCAGTGAGAGTGATGCGGTGCGGAAGCTGGCAAATCGCTGCGCCGTGGCGGCATCGCCTTTGCGAGTCTGGGATGTCTTGGTCCAGCACTGGGGGTGGCAGCAAGAGCAGGTGCGCAGCGAGGGTGCCGCAGCAGCTGTGTGGTGGCTACGAATGCTGCCACTGTGGATCAGCACTGCCACCGACGCACTGGAGCTGCGCCTCATACTTGTCAGCAGCAGCAGCAGCGGTGGTGGTGGCGGCATCACGGATGCTCTGCGCACCGCGGAGCCCATGAAGGTGTTGGTGCATCGCGCAGCAGCGCTACTGCACGACGCGTTACGTTTTGACCGGCGCGACTATGAACAAAGTCGTGGCGTGCCACCACCGCTCACGACGAGGTCGGCATCCGCACGAGGCGACGCATCGCCCCTTGGCGACAATAACGGCGCCAGCCGCAGTGACAAAGCGGGGAAGGCCCGCGAAGCCAGCGGCTGTGTGACCGCAACAGCAGGAGCAGCAGGGAATAGGGAAGGACGTGACGCTCTGGACGACGCCGACGAGATCGCTGCCGATGCCCCGCCACCGTTGCGCCGACAGCGAGGCAAGCGCTCCCTCTTCTACAAGTCGCCGCACGAAGCTGATGGCGTCCTCGTTCGAGAGAATCAGGACGCGTTGACGAGGGGGTGCAACAACGGGATGGGCAGCTCGACCCGGTCGCGCTTCGAGTCGCGCAGCCGCACTGGTGCTGGTTTCGCGGTGAAATCTGCTTCCTTCATCCCAGGAGCTTTTGGTAGCACTCGCCGTGGCGCAGGTGGTGATGTAGGGGGTGCAGCTCACCTTCGCCATGGCCGCGCCGCCTCGGCGTCTGCTGGGGCAGATCGCAACACGAGCCCCATCTTCCAGGCGCTGGTGCTGTCGAGTGAGTCGCCAATCATCCTCGGCACACTCTTCCGCCTGGATGCAGTGCGACGTCAGACCTGCTTTGAAGAGGCCTGGGCGGCCACCGTTCACGCCCAGAGCAAACTGTGGCGCCTCCTGTACGCCCTCCCTCCAGCGGCGGGGGCGGCGAGCGAAGCTGCCAATCACGAGAAGGCCAACCGCGCAACTTTGCTGCGCAACTCTCTGCCGGTTGCCGTGGTGTCTCTGGTTAGCGCTGCTGCAGTGGCGATATCTGGCGTCGACAACCACTCCAGCCACTACCGCGCTGCGGCAACCCCGTCTTCCCCGGCCTCAGCGCCAGTACAGATTCAAGAGGAGACACTGCGGCGGGTGCTGTGCGCACTTCAAAGCGCGCAAGATCAGCTCGGCCTCTCACTCTTCGAGTCGCTCCATCACCTTCTCGCCGCCGTTGCCCAGGTCCTCCTGCGAATCGAACGTGTGAGCGACAGCACGCCTAGCTCGCCTCGGATACGGCGGGAATTCACCGCTGGCAAGCAAGCGCCTCTCGACCACGTGTTCCAGCGCCAAGCCTTCATACACGTTCTCACTATTGGGGCCGCAATTCTTCTGGCAGGGAACTCACTACCATGGGAGAGCGCGCAGGCCGCATGGCAGGTGCAGCAGCAGCTCTGTTACCCACGGATTGAGTTGCAGCCAGGTGCCGCAGCGCCGCAGCTGCTGCGTCCGCGGTTCGTCTCGGCTTCCATGGATAACTTCGCGGTGCAGTGGACGAAAGCCATCGCTAGGGATCTGTCGCTGCTGCACATATCGTGCCGGCAGCATGCTGACGTAGTCCTGGCCAACGCACTGGAGAGCCTCCGTGTCTTGCAGACGTCGCCCACCTCCGCGGCGCTCCCGCTTTTTGCGCAGCAGGTGACCGCGGTCGGCCTACTGCGCAGTCTCTCGGTTCTCGCGGGGCAGTGGCGCCAGTGCAGGGACGCCACACAGAAGGGGTTCCGCTTGCACCAAGTGGCAGGCCTGGCCGAGGTGAGGCAGGAGGGGGTCAAGCAACTCTACCAGGGTATCCTCGACCTCCTGCGTGACGATGGTGCATTGCGGCTGCTCTGCTGCTATCCCGCATTCGTCGGAGAGCTATTTGAAATTCACGTGCGCCTGAAAGCTGACCTCGCGCCACTGACGGAATGGGCAGACACGCACCTCCTACCTTCAGTGCTGCCTGTGGTGGTGGCAGGCCTGCAGCGGTCCCAGTCCACGCACAACGCTGCCACGCACGCCGACGTGTGCGAGGCGACGCTAGGATTGCTCTCTCAGCTCTCTCGCTACGCCGCGAACCCGAAGATGCCCGTAGTGGAGGTTGTGCGGACGCGGTGGAATCAGGTGCTGCTCCAGGTGAGCCTCTACTGCATTCGGACGGCAGGAAGGGGCGGTAGAAAGCGGGCCCCTGACTACGGGCTGCCTCCGCCAGTTTTGCCGAGCCTTGACGACATCGCAGCGCCGCTGCAGCAGCAGCACGGAGCTGACTCCGCGGCGACAACCGCTGCGGCCGCAAGGAAGTGGGTAGAAGCCTTCACCGGTGGTCGCGAGCCGTTGTTTCTCGCGCTGCTCGACCGCAGTGAGATTCTGTTGAAGGCGCAGCGCGGCATGCAGTTTCGCACGATTGAGGTCGCCGATGGCACGACATCGGCGCTTGCGGCGTACATCGCAGCATGGGATCAGCAGGTGCGGTTTGGTCGGCGCGTCTGGGACACCAGGCGGCTAGTAAGTCATGAATACAGTGCCGATGACCCAGCATTCGATACGAGCGAGCTACTGGCGCATCTGCAGGCCACCTACGAGGAGGTGCAGGCGTTCAGCAAGATAACCAGCCCCGCCCTCCGCGCCAGTGCTGAGGAGGCACCGTTTATGGCGGCGAAACCCAACAACACTCGACAGCTGGGCTTTCTCGTGCGGTTCATGGAGCAGCACCTGCGCGTGCAGGAGCGCCTCTCCCGCCTTAGCGACGATGAGGTGGAGTCCTTCATGCTGCCTTGGCGTAAAAAGGATGTGTCGGTGCCGCCCGCCGTGCAGGCCGTTCCGAGACCGTCGCCGTCGTCCCCCTCATCTAGCTTCACAGCCTCCGCGGTTACCGTGAGCGAGACCGCGCCACTGGTGCTGCTAGACTTCGTTGGCTACCTCAGTAGCCGAAGTGTGTGGGCGATGGTGACGTGGGCATGCAACATTGCAGAGACGGTCGTGAAGATAGAGCTGAAGCGACACCGTCACATCCCTGAAGCCGTGCAAGCGGTGGCTACCACAGCGATTCTCTCGCAGCTGCGCGCCGTTCCGGCGCCCCCCCGCGGCGTCGGCAAGCCCCCGGTGAACATACTGAGGGCACTGATCGGCCTCTCCGACATCGTGGCAGGCACCACAGAGTCCCTCCTTGGATACCATCGCCGCTCTGTTATTCGCGGCCTGGTAAGCAACCCGACACGCGATCAGTACCGCGTGATCACCTTTGGGCTGAAGCAGGCCACCGCATACGTGCAGGAGGAGGCACAGCAGTACCAGGGGCTGGGCACGCAGGAAAGCGACGCACGTAGCGGTGACGCATCGGCGTTGGCTGACAGCGACACCGCGGAGGCCTCTGAGGGAGCAGAGAGGAGAGAGGAGATGGAGGAGGCTGACAGCGCAGGTGGCGCGTTGCACTTTCGAATGAACGCCGATGGTACCATTGACCGCACCTGGCTGGCTGCCGACGTTCTTGGATTACCCGCCCCACCGCGGCAGCAAGACGTGGGAATCTACTACGTGAAAGTATGGGCCGCATACGCTGCCCAGCAGCGCCTCCGCGCGGCAGCAGGCGAAGCGTCGACGGCGGTGGCAGCAACCCTGACCCCGTACTTGCGCACCGACCTCAACCGTGAATATCGGTTCTTCCTGAGCTGCCTCGTGTGCCTCATCGACGCCAGCATGGAGTCTGCGTTGCTCTACCTCCGCCGCCTGCAGGGCGACGGTGAAGAAGACATCCGCCTTCTCGTTGAGGCTACCGTTTCAGAGCTGTGTCACACCGTGTCGGCGACTATCCACTCACTTCTCAGCCTCACTCCAGAGGTCCGCCGCGCATGCTGTCAGCGGGAGGAATCAGAGCTGCTATGGGCCTCTCTGTGTATCATCTCCACAATCAGCGCCGTGGTGCCGCGCGACCCGCAGGAGCGCCTCTTCACACCGCGGTGCACAGACGCCATCGGGCGTGTCTTCTCGCTCACACGCCGGCTGGTAGACGACGCGATCTCGATCAGGGAGGTCCCAGCGGCCACCAACGACGAAGCTGACTCTAATGAAGCACGAGATGGCGCTGCCATCAGTGAAGCAGGCGCATCTCTCGTGCGCCGCCCGCTCTCCACAGCGCTAGTGCGCGGCGCACAGCTCCTCATGAGGGACCCCCAAAGCTCTCAACGGACGGCGATACGCTTGGCAATGCGCCAGCGTGAGCGGGATGACCTGTCAGCCATCCTAGTTGCGCTGCAAGTGTTGGTGAAGTCCGCCGCCGCGTACGAGCCCGGTCGCAGCCTCCTGCACTACGTCTGGGCACGGCTCGCCGCGGAGCTCAGTCAGTCATTGCTGGACCCTTCCGCGGTGACGAGCAATGCAACACCAACCGAGTTGAACGCTGCGGCAACAGTCATCTCGCGGAGCGAGTACGGCGCCGTGCTGCGCGGGCTTGCATCCGCGTGCGCACCGCTGTCACCTAGCTCTGTCCAAGGAGGGAACCTAAAAGGGGACGAGACGGGTGACGGTGCCGCCAAGTCAGCGTTGGCGCTGTCGAACGCCGGTGGGAGCGCCGTGGCGGAAGCGGGGCTAGTCGTGTGCGATGTGGCCGCTGCCGTGCGACATGTCGTCGAGGACGCCGCCGGTATTGAGGAGGAGCGAAGGCGGTGTCTAAACACGAGCGCCAACGAGGAGGAGTGGCACTATGCCGGTGTCGTCAACACTAGCAGGGCCGCCTCTCCTGCCTCGAGCGGTGGTCTCACATCGCCACTACTGCAGTATCCGGACCAAGATATGGCATCAGAGCACCCCACCTTCAGCGTTACCGAGGTGATGGAGAGCGGCGCAGTACCGGCGACAGCCATCGTTGACGCTGTCATTGCACACGCCGCGGCCACAGTGCGCGCCGCTGGCGGGCGCTCTTCGCTGGACATCAACTCCCTTCCTGGTGTGGAACGCTTTGGGCCAGCTACAGCTGGCGAAGTAGACGACGTCAAGGACGATCCTGCGGCAGCCGTCGGTTTCCTGCGCCTCGTGAAAGAGTTTCAGCACCACGTGACGGAGCTTCTCTCGCTCGTGCCCCTGCGTGACATCGTCGCACGGCCACAGGCCGAGGTAGTGTTTGCCTGCATGAGCCTGCTGCACGGCACCGTCTCCGCCGCCGCGGAGGACAGGGTGTGGGCGCTGATGACCACCAAGTGGAGAGCTGAGCTACTCACCCCAAGTGAACCGACCTTTCTGCAGCTTCAGGAGCTCGAGTTGGCGAAGGTGCGTGAACTGCGTGCAGTAGCACTGCGGGACTTGCGGTCGGTAACCGAAACACACTCTCGTGACAGTGTTAATGGAGTGGGTCATAGCAACAGTAGCAGCACCTCGTACGGCTCGTTACCGTGGGGTGCCTCTGTGGTCGACATGTTTGCTGCCACCGGCCGCGCGCCGAAGGCGGGATCTGCACAGGCGAATGACGAGCTGAGTGTGTTGGCAGCAGCAGAGCGCAGTATGCGGCACCACTGGTGCGCTGAGGAATTTGACCTTCCTCGCCACGATGATGTGTCGCGCTTGTTGCCCAACGCTGGTGGAGCCGGGAAGAGCCCGCGGAACGCAGACAGGGATCGCCGCTCTCAGCAGCAGCAGCGTAACGGCGACCGTGCGAGCTCCTTGGAGTTTGACCTGCAGGCAACTGGCATGGCGTCACTCGCAGCCATGCCAGACCCGATCCCTATCCCGGTGGTGCTCACCATAATCAAGGTGCTTAGTCGGCGCCCTGTTAAACACGCCGTACCTGGTTTTCCAACTGGGTCGGCGCATACCTTTGATGCTCACGGCGGAGGTACGACACTCCATCAAATCGAGATGACAGCCTCGTGGCTAGCCAATGGCGGCAACGACGGCAGCAACGTGGATGGGGAGAGCAGACAGGACTCCGAAGTGGCGCCAGACTCCTTTACGGCGTTTGCTGAGGTGTTTCTGACATACACAGCACGCGCATATTGGCTGTTGCGACCGCGGCTGGATGACAGCGCATGGGTTGTGTTGGCCATCATGGAGAAAAGCATGGCCGTCTACCCGACGGACAATGGTGTGCGGCAGCGAGAATGGGACCGAGTGTGCCGCCAGTGGCGGCTGCCGGTGAGCCTCAACCACGCCCAAGCCGTGGCCGGGCAGTTCTTCACCGGGGAGCAGCGGCGCTACATCAAAGCGTGGACAGCAGTGCTGCGCACAGCGGCCTCTAGCAAAGATGTATCGACGCCGGTGAGTACGAAGAGGGTCGAAGGCGCAGAGGAGGTGACAATGCTCCGGTACTTGCAGGCGGCAGCCCTCTACCTTCACTTGCTGGCGATGACAATGCTCCTCCTCTCACGTCTGGGCATGTTCGGCGACCTGCCTAAGGCCTCCATCGAGGTGGTGCGCCGACGAGTGCAGGCACAGGTGCTGCAGCATCGCTCACCTGGCAGCCGAAGCGCCGCCGCCGCCTCAGTGGTTTCGAAGGAGGCCTTGACGCGTGAGCTCACACTTATGGCATTGGAACGTCAGACACAGCCACATAATGTGAACCGAAACCTCTTTGAGAGCGCTATGCTCCAACTCCTGAATGTGCTGTGGTGTGTCGTGCGACACGCGGACTCGCTGACTCACACGGCCACCGACGTGGTAGTGGCACGGCTTCAAGTCCCCGACTCGGCTGCTTCGATCGGATCCCCAGTGCCTTCGTCACCGTGCACCACGCAGCCCACAGCGGCTTCTGCAGCCGCTATCGTCTCCTATGCTGATCACCTGCGCACCATGGTGGTCGGGGTTGTGCAGGACACGCTGGACATGGTGACAGGCTTGGGGTATCGAGTGCCAGCGATGCTACCACACCATGCCGTGAAAACACTTCTCACGAGCGGCTTCTCGTGTGAACCACTGACCTTGCGGCTGCCGGCGCATCGCACGCCAAGTGCCGCAACCATAGCGGGATCGAGTGTGCACAGTGGCCACTCTTCCACGCACACAGACCACACCAACAGCGGCTTATTTGCACCGGCAATCAACGTCATTGCAACACACCTTAGCGCCACCTCCCCTGGGCCCTCGCCGATGGGACTTGACGCTGCGCTGCTCCCCACCCCTACATCGGTGGGGGCGTCGCTGTCGGCCACAACTGAGCTTGCCGTGTCAAACACCTTCAACCTCGTCGCCCGACCCGAGCTGTTTGTGGGCAGTCCGACAATGTTAGCGATATTAAGCCCACAGTTTGTGCGCAGCACGATCTGTAGATCGCTGGAGACCAACGTGACCTCCTCAACTCTCCTGCCTGTAGCCTCCGCTCTCGAATTCTACCTCTCTCGCCATGGTGTCCCATTGGCGCCGCTTCTGGAGGCAACCACAGAACTGCTGACGGCCTGCACGCTGCGTAACAGCGCCGTTCACATGTACTGTGAGCGCCTCGCCAGTGAACTGACGTCGCGCAAGGAGTTCCGCCAAGCCTTGGCGCCGCCTACAATCGCCTCAGCCGAGCAAGGTGCCGCCGGGTCCATCTCCAACGAAGCTGTAATATCCTTCCTTGCCGCCATTGCGCGACGAGACGTGCTGGTGACTAAGAAGACGCTCGCCCATCTCCTGCACTCGGTCATGCGGATGCGGCCGGACGTGTTCGGACAACCGCCCACAGAGAACCGCCAGGGCAAGTTGACTCTGGTGCAGGTGGGTACGACGGTCGACTCCGCTATCGACACCACAAACCCCCTCTACACACCCGCGCAACCGGCGGTGAAGCGGGGCAGCAGCAACGCAGATGTCCCGCGCGACTCGGCCGCAGTGATGAACGCCTTCAACCTGGAGAAATGGAGTGACGCGACAGTCATGACGCACCGCAAGGCCCTGGCCGCGCTCACCATCTCTCTCCCCACAGTGGTGGAGGTGGCCATGCACATGGATTGGATGCGTCCGCTGGACTCGTCAGAGTGGCGGCGTGCTATTCAGATGCTCAAGGCCGCCGACGAAGCGCGGCGTGAACGGGTCGCCGTGCACCGGTCACAAGTGCAGGCGGCCATCCAGCAAGGGCATGTCGACACTGAAGAAGAGGGCGAAGGCAGCGGTGGCAAGAAGCGGCAGCGCACCGACTCGTCGGCTGCTGTGACTGGAAAGCTGGACGCGTCTCTTCACCTGGAGGACCCGTTCGACTTCGCTGTGGGGGTGCTGCATTTGCGCTACGCACTGCGCAAGATTGTGCACGCCTCGCTGCGGCGGCTGCTACACCAGCAGGGGCCTCGCGTACTGGCGGATGTGGCGTCAATACTGCAGATGGTCGACCCTGCCTTGCAGCGAGGGACGACAACGTCTCAGGCGTCCTCCTCTGTCGCGAGGGACCGCGACGGTGGTAAGCGGGGCGGACACACATCGTCATTTTGGGTGCGTAGACCGTCCGTGAACGGCGCCGCCCCCTCATCAGAGCAGCCCCGTCTGTTTGACGGAGTGCTGGCCGGTACGACACGCGTGTTGCTCTCTCGTGCGGTGCTGTGCGCACAGGCCATCGGCTACGACAGCACAGGGGCGGCGCTGGAGATGTCGCCGCGCAATGGCTCGCCGAAGTCGCAGGAGACGCAGCCAGTGTTAAAACTGCCAGTCCCAGCGCTTCAGCCCTCTGTAGTGGAGGCCGCCATCTCAGCAACGGCGAGCACTGCTTCGCACGACCTCCGCAAAGGACGTCACGGGCAAGCAGGGCAGAGCACTGGAAAGATTGGACAGCTCAGCAAGGAGGAGAAGGCTACCGTGCATCAACGCGTGGAGCTGGAGCGTGACGCGGCGACGACGGTGGGACTGACTACGGCTCAGCTGCCACTGCAGAGTGTGCGGCGTATCGTACGAGCGCTGCGTTTCACCCGCCGCCACGTGGAGATGAAGCAGCGTAAGCAAGAGTATCACAGGCGGCGGGGGAAGCGCCAAGAGAAGCCCCGCTTCAGCACCAGCGCCGCATCCGATCAGGTCTCTGGCGGCTACGCATCTCTATCGGTGTACTGACTGGCACGCCCTCTGGTGCCACTTTTGCAGGCGAAGCGCTGCGGTGCTTCAGTCTAAACTAATGAAAAACAAGCGGAGAGAAAAGCGCCGCTGTATATACGCACGATGCTGCCGAGGTGGAAGGTGTCCGCTTATTGGTAGGGGGTGGCGCTTCTCCATTCATCATACCTCACTGCAGGCTCCCCATTTCCTTCTCTGTCCTTTCCAGCTCTATACCGCTCTCTGTGAAGGCTAGGGCAGTAGGCGTATTGAGCGGAGAGCGGAGGGCTGAGCTGAAGACAGGCAAGTTGAACCTGAAGAGAAGGGGAAAAATATATGGCGACAGGATGAGGAAAAGAGGGGCCACAGAGAACTAAGTGACACGTACAGCCTTGCTGAAGCACCGCACGTCTGGGCGCACAGTGAAAGAGTACGCTTATAGACCCCTCTCCCTACCCTCAGCACGCACACAGCCATTCTATTGTCTTGCGATCCCACTCACACAACGCACTTCGGTTCACGCTACTGCTTCCCCCTCTCCGCTCTCATCTTTCCTCTCCTCTCTTCTTGTGTTTCACCTTTGCCTCTTTCACATCCGTAACCTCAATTGCCCGCGATGTACACGCGCACGCTGGCATATAACAACACACACGGACACCTTTCGCCCGTACAGACGTCACCAACAGCGCTTCAGGTTTCAGTCCTTTGAAGACCATCCGTGACCAGCTTCAACTCAGCACAGATACCCGCCCCTTCCCCTCCTCTCCCTCTCCTTCCGCCATTGATCGTACGCTTGGAGAGGTGCGCCTGTGGACAAAGTACAACCGATAGAAAGAGAAGTGAGGATAACCGAGACTCCTCCCTTCGCCGACGAGGATTGACAAGACCAGAGGACTAGAAAGGGCAGGGACGGAGGAGCGCGGACTCGTTGCTCCTTCCTGATCACACACACTCACACAGGCAGAGGCAGAGGTAGGCACTACTCTCTCTCCCTCGTTACATTTTTCTTACGCATTGCCGTAGCACAGGGAGCGTGCGCGAGAACGAGCGGGCAACGTGGGTGCTTTGCTTTTTGCGGCTGCTGTGGTGGTCATCACCGCGGTTGCCGCTGTGATGGTCGCTTGCCATCATCAACTTCCTTCTCCCTTGCCTGTCATTTTCCTCTCTCTCCCCCCTCCCCCTCTTTGAAAATCTTTTCTCTCCTCCGCCTTATCTCCATTCTTCTTGGCTGCCTCTGGGCCGGTGTGCAGGAAGGGGAGACATATGTGACGTCGGCAGCATCTCCCGGTAACACCCGTTTGGCACACACACACACACACACAGCCCCTCCCCCTCCTCCCCCTCCCTCTCTCTCTCTCTCGTTGACTTGTTGGTGCGCTTTTTTTCTTCTTTGCATCCCCCGCGTGTTTTAGCCTCTCTCGGCGCGTCTGTTTAGCTGCTGCTGCTGCTGGTGGTGGAGGTTGGGGCTGCAGTTTCGACAGAACCTGTTCAGAGCTGACTTACCGTCTCTCGCTTGTCTCTCTCTCCCCTCCCCTTCCACATCTTCGTAGAACCGATCCCCCTCCACCCTCTTCCCCCTCCACTCCCCATCCTTCTCCGTCCAACGACATCGCTCGCGTGCGTGCTGTGCCCTTCTGTGTGTTTGGGCCCTCGCGTGTCCTCCTCCCCCTCCCCCCCCCCATTCCGCTCGTTCTCGGGCGTTCTGCTTTCTCTACTGCGGTCTCCTTCATCGGTCCCCCTTTCCCACCCTTCGCTTCAAGCCGCTCGCTTCCCCTCCAGCGTCCTCTCCACTGAGCTGGAATGCAGTCACCACAGCTGAGGAACCGGGCCGCGCCATCAACGCTGGCACCCGCTCTGAACCGGGGGAACGCCCCAGACGACAACATTTTGGATGCCCCTGGCAATCTAAACAACACCGAGCGCCGCCGAAACACCGCTCCAGCCGCGGTGCACCTACAAGGCATAGTGCTGCACACGCCACCGCCAACAGCGAGTAGCTCCATAGATGTGGTGCATGTCACGGCGCACGCGTCGAGCGAGACTCGATACTGCAAGCCTGATCGCATAAGTCTCACCTCCGCAGGCAATAACACAGCTGCCGCAAAGCGGCTGCCCCAGGTGGCCAGACCGCTTGCAGCTACCAAGAGCTCTGAGACGACGCGCACGAACCCCACCATCTCACGGAGCGCACGGATACCACTGCGGAGCAGCCCGTTCACGTCGCCGGCAACGTTGACCCCCACAGTGCCGCCGATACCGCCCAATGTACTCGCCCCGTGCCCGACCGCTGCACAGCCGCTCCTCACACGCACGCCACCAACGCCATCCAACGTGGTAGAGGAGGCGCCGGCGTCTGTGCGAAACCTGAAGACCATGCAGGATGCCTTGAAGAAGTTCAACGCGCGGGTGCTAGAGGAGAACGAAAAGGAGGAGGCCCGTAAGAACCGCCATAATAGCCGCTCAAATTCGTGGGATTCACTCATGGTCGCACTACCCGTTGCCCACTCACCCTTGTCGGTAGTCTCCGCGTCACCGCCGAAGCACAACCCTCTGCACACCCCACCTAGCAGAGATAACAGTAGAAGTGCCAGCAGCAGCAGCGGCGGCATGGTCCCAACGACGCTCACGAGCGCGGCATCGCTGCCACCGCGCGTGACGACGGTGTCACAGATTTCACCGAAGCCCTCATCGCCTCGCAGCAACCGAGTGACGACGACGACCACCAGCAGCAACCATTCATCCTCGTCGGTCCCCGCTAGCGTCCCGCGCGGCTCCGCCAACTCTTCGGAGAACGGCACCACTCTACACACGACCCCCTCTTCGCCCTTCTTTGCTCAAGGTCTGCGCTGCGGGCTGCCGCGCACTGTAAAGCTGGAGCAGCAGCAGCTCGGATCCGCCCGTATCTTACAGGCGGCAGCGTCGCAGAGCCATATGCGGCTATCCCCAACCTCGTCATCGCGAGATGAAGTGAACACGCCTCCCATCGTTGACACGCCACGTCCGGCCAAGACAGTAGTTGGTAAACCGCAAATCGAAGCACCCAGGCTACCGCCGTCCCCACGCACTGCGTCGCCGGCTATATCCAACCTCCCAGGCCGTTACGTACAAGTCAGCAGTGCGGACGAGCAGAAGAACTCGCAGTCCACAGTGGAGAACCCATTGATAGGGCCGATGCCGCTAATGCCATCTCCGTCGCTAGTGGTGGGTCCAGTGTACTCGGCCGTTGAGATACAGGAGAGCACATCGCTGTCGACGGGCTCATCCAATGGTCGCTGGGGCCCCTCGAGCGACGCCAAGCGCCCCTCTGTGAGCAGCAGCAACGGCGGACAAGCGGGAGCTGACAAGACCATCATCACCACCACGCCTGGCGTCAGCCGCGCCACAACCTTACAGCCGATGCGCCAGCCGACGCAGCCCGTACTGCGCAAGAACCATCGCATAGACGAGCTCAATTACATCCGCGAAGAGGCCCCAGCTGAGCAATCAAGCGCCACGCTGTCCCACAACACCCCCGGAGCATCGCCCCTAACTTCGTCGCCCTCCTCCTCGGCGTCGCAAAATTGTGGAGCATCGAACGGGCGCCCACCGGTGTCGCCAAGCCGCTCCGACGAACCCCACGACGCGGGGTCACATCGCCTGTCACATGCCAACTCCAACGGAAGTGACGACAGCTCCCCAGTCACGGAGCTGCCTCTCTTCAGCTCCACCGACGAGCGGCCTGGCAAGTGCAGCCCTAACAGCGCGGCAGCGAAGGAGACGGTGGCCACGATCACGGCTCCTAAGTCACCGAAATTTATCAACAGCAGTCCCGCCGCAGGGCAAAGTCCTTCCAGTGCGGCCTCAACGAAGGTTCCTCCATTGGCTAATGGCAGTAGTGGTGGTAGCTTAACGCAGTGCCCAGGCTCTGCGCTGAACCACAGCGGGCGCTACTCACCGGCGCGTGGTAACCCGAACGCAAGCACGTCCGCTGGCCGCCACGCGAACGACCAGCACCAATCCTCCGCGGGCACCTCGATCCCGGACGACGACGCGGAGACAGCCGCACTGAGCTCGTACTTAATGGAGGAGGACTTAAACCTGTCCCTGTCCACGTTCAACAGGATCGGCTCAACGCTCGCCCAGTCGCTGACACTGCGTGTGCTGAACCTGAAGGGCAGCACTATTTCCAGCGAGGGACTGCGCGGGCTGGCAGACATTTCAACGCTCAAGTCGATCGGTGTGTCGCACATGCGCTACTTGACAACGTTAGCGCCACTTGTGACGCCCACGGCGAGGGCGAATGGCCGGCACTGCGGAATCGAGGAAATCGACGCACAGTTCTCACCCTTGACGAACGAGGGCATTGGGGGTTTGGAGAAGCTGCGGTGGCTGCGTCGACTCGACTTGAGCATGACCCCGATCAGCGACGTAACGGGTCTTGCTGCCAGCCACTCCCTAAAGGACCTCTACCTCAACGGCACACGCGTGGACAGCCCAGGCCTCGCCGGGCTGGAACAGCTGCCGATGCTTTCCCTGCTGAATATCGCGCGCACCAAGGTGACATCGCTGAAACAGGTCGCCAAGTCGCGCTCTATTCAGACACTCATCGCGTACAGCTGCCAGATAACGGACGACGGCTTCATTGGAGTCGGCGAGATGCCGCGACTCAGCACACTCGATGTGAGCACCACGAAAGTTACGAACTTGTCGGTGCTACAGAAGAGCCCCTCCCTCAAGTCACTGCGGGCGCAGTGGCTCAGCCTCAAGAACTGCCACGACATTATACAGCAGCGGCGTGCGCAGATGGATGGCCTAACGCCAGACAACTCCGTGGCTTGGCGCGACACTGAGGCGGGCTTTGCTGGACTCGCGAACATCCCGACGCTCGAGTCGCTTGACATGTCCTTCAACACAATCCGAAGCCTTCACTCGCTCTGCCGCAGTAAGTCGCTCAAGCGCCTCCTCTTGCGCCGCACACGTGTGGACAATGACGGCATCGGCGGCATCGCTCAGCTCGCAGGGACCCTTGAGACGCTTGTCATTACGAATCTGACAGACATCCTCGACGAGAACGACGAGACTGAGGCCAGTGCAGCGTTGAACGGGGCGAGCGGACTTCTCAGCAGCATTGGGGACATTCATTCGATGCACCGCCTCACCTCCATCGACCTCTCCTTCACGGATGTCTACGACCTGCGCCTGCTGCAGGACCTTCGCACGCTCCGCGAGCTCGTTATCGTCGAGACGCTGGTCACAGTCGACGGCCTGCGCGGCATTGAGAAGATCCCTACGTTGGAGACGTTGGACATCTCACAGACGAGCATCCTGTCGCTCCAATTTCTCGCCAGCGGCGCCCCGGCCCTCAAGAGCATCCTTGTGAAATCAAATCGCAATGTCCGCGGCTTCAAGCTTGGCCATATTGACGAGCTACGCGCGCTGCAACACCTCGACGTCAGCGACACCGTCGTGGAGGATATCGAGGCAGCGCTGAAGTCGGCGTGGCGACTCAAGAAACTCGTTTGGCGGTGGAAAGATCGACGCGACAGCAAGGGTCCAGCGCCGGCACTGGAGTGCTGGGTGACGTCTCCACGCCTGGCGCGCATGAACACGATGCCGTGTCTAACGACACTTGACCTGACAAACAGCTCCGTGCACGATCTTGCCTTCCTCGAACGATCCACGTCGCTCACGACGCTATACCTCAAGTGTTGCCGCCTTCTGTGCAACAGCGCTGTACAATCCCTAGGCACCTTACCAGGACTGGAGGTGCTCGAGCTGACCGACAACCGCCACATTTCAGACGTGACGTGTCTGCGCACCTGCCGTCGTCTGCGAGAGCTGCACCTCAACCACACACACGTGACCAAGGCAGGGCTAAAGGGAGTGACCGACCTTCCGGAGCTGAAGGTGCTGGACATTGCCAATACGCGCGCCGAGGACGACGTCAAGGACGAGGACGTCAACGGAGCGATGGAACGCAGCCGCCTGCTAGAGGACTCGAATCTACGCGAGGGGAGCACGCTGCTGGACAGCTCCGCGGCCCCAGCCCAATTTCGCGTGCCACGGCGACGCCGCGTCTCCTTCGTCGCCAGCGATGGCAGTGAAGCCGTTCCACGCAAGCCGGACCGATGCGAGTAGGTACCCCTGGCCCTCGTGCGTGGAATCGGGTGCACTGGCAGCGTCACTGGATTCCCACACGCATACAAACCTATATTCTTTCACGTGTGCGTGGGTGTCTGTGTGCTGATACGCGTGTTCGCAGCTACAATATCCTACGGATGGCTGGAAGTGCTCAGCCGGTTGCTTCCACCCCGCCTGTAGAACACTCGAAGAGAACGGGGAAGACACCGGAGAGGCAGAGACAGCAGAGCCTAGGAAGAGGTTGGAGGAAGGGGGATGGGGACCAGTAACCGCGGCAGCAGTGACGTGCCGGAGGTACACATCTCCAGCGGAGCCCCCCTCTATCCCCCCCCCAAACACGTTCGAATTCGGATTGCCCGTTGAGCCTCCTGCCGCCCGCCCCTATGCGTCTCTCCGCCCGTGCCTTCGTTGGTGCATTTTTCTTTTGGCATTTGGTGTGTGTGTTTAGGCTTTTGCATGTCTTTGCTGGTGCGCTGTGAACCAGCGCGGCTCTCCCCCTTCTCCCCCCTCTCTCTCTGTGTGCGTGTACGGGCATGTTGGGACTGATCTTGGGTAGACTATTGGCGGAGCGGATGCGCGCGCCTGGCTGCGCGTGCGGGTGTTAAATCCCCAGCCAAGAGTGTGAGGAAAATACGGTAGGAAGCAAGAGAGGGGTGAGAGAAGGAGCAAGCGGCCGAGTGGCCGCGCACTTGCGTCGGTGCATCTCCTCGCTCTCTATCGTTGCCTTAGTGCCACCTCTCCCTACCTCCGTCACTCCTGGTGATCACACCCCTCCCCCGTACACTTTCTCTCTCTCTCTCTCTGCGCATGTGGATCATCACCTCGGCTTGCATATTCGCTCTCTTTCCAGGCCCCCTGTGCCCATCATTTTCCGCCTCTTTTCATCTCATTCTCCCCCCCCTCCCGTTTTCCCCAGCCCGCCGCTCTTCCTGGTCATGGGTGCGGGTCTTCTCTACGTGCGTGTGGAACATCATCTTTGTTTATCTGCATGTGTGTGTGTCTCTGTGAAGTGGCGAAGAAGAATTATAGAGAGAGAGGGGGACGTCTTGCACGCGCGTCATCGCCACTTCTCCCCACGCTCTTTACTGATTTATTCTTCGACCAAGTGCCTTCCGCGCTGTGGGTGTATGTGTGCGTAGCGCTACCCGCCTCTCTCTCATACACACACTCACTCAGTCCCTCCCTCGTTTGCTCTTTCCTCCCCTTTCACCATTCCTCTTCCCACACTTCTCTTGATCGTGTGACGACAAACAGCGTCCATCCGACTTTTCCCATCCGACTTACTCTCTTCTTCTCTCTCGTCTCCCATGTGTGGTGTGTGTTTGTGTGTGTGTCGAATAAGTTGTGCTTTGAGCCCTCCTCCCTCTCCCCCTCGGCCTCTTCTCTCCTCCCCTTCCCGCACAAACTCCCGCACAGAGCTTCTCCTGAGCCTCTTGCAGCGCAACGCTCCTCTTCCCCCCTCCCCCTCCCCTTCATCTCGCCAGCGAGGCGGCTTTAACTGCCTCCGTGCTGCTTTACCAGTGTTTGTGGCTGAAGCCCCCCCCCTACCCCTCTCTGGGAGTGTGCTGCGGCTCCTATGTATCGTTAAGGGCATCTTTGGTTGAGCGGGGGGGGGAGGGGGTTGTCGTTGTCGCTGTTGTCGAGGTTTGGAGAGGCCCCAGCTCATCCAAGGTAGAGTGAGACACAATATGTATCTGTGCATATCTGGGTGTGCGTGTGCTCGTTGAGTCCCCCTCCTCCTCTGTCTATCTCGCGCTGTTCCTCGCGTCTTGAACATTCTGTCCGGCGCACTCGGAGCATCGCTACCAAGCGACGCACGGGCAAAGAGAGAGGAAAGGAGGAAAGGGAGAGAGAGACAGACGTCAGTCAAGTCAGAGACATACAGCGAGACGACTTCACACAGGCGACGACGGAAACGCCTGGAGAGAGCCGAAAAGCAAATGTGGTGAGGAGGAGGATAAAGCGCACATCAGCGCGGCCGCTCGTCCGTCATGGGCAGGCGCGGCAGGAATCTCTTCGATTTCACGCGGGTCTACGTTTGCGTAGTAGAGGGGAGTGGAAGTGAGTGCTAGCGCCGCCACAGAAAGGCTCACCGCCACCCCTGATACAAATAAACGCTTGACCGTAGCGGCTTCCTGTCACTCACGCTTACCTTCACCCCCCCCCCCTACGCTCCCTTACAAGCAGCACACACAGGAATGCGTGGCTTGTACATCTCGGCACGTGTGCTCTAGTCGTATAGGACGTGTCGATGCGTCTCTAACGCCCATCCTCCAGCCATCTTTGACTTTTTCCCTCTCTTTCCGCTCTCACCCTCTCCGGGGTCTCTGCCAACACGCATGCGCACGTGGCACCCGCTTCATTTCAACTTGCCTCCGCAGCCCTTAACCCCGTCTCTTTCAGGCACACTTCCTCCCTCCCGCTAGCTACACACACGCACATACCCTTGCTCCACACCACCCCAACCTACACACCCATACACCATTCATCATGCCGCCGAAGGATCGTGCCCCCCTTCCGCCTGGTGATGCGGTGCGTGGTGAGAAGCTGTTCAAGGGTCGCGCTGCCCAGTGCCACACCGCCACCAAGGGAGGTTCTAACGGCGTGGGCCCGAACCTGTTTGGCATCGTTAACCGCAAATCCGGCACGATCGAGGGCTTTGCGTACAGTAAGGCGAACGCTGACTCTGGCGTGATCTGGACGCCGGAGGTGCTGGACGTGTACCTGGAGAACCCGAAGAAGTTTATGCCTGGCACGAAGATGTCGTTCGCTGGCATCAAGAAGCCGCAGGAGCGCGCTGACGTGATTGCGTACCTCGAGACTCTGAATTAAGGCGGAAAGGCTGCTGCGTGGGGTTTCGTGGTGCGCCCCACCCCCCTCCCCTCCTACTCTGCTGGGTTTTGTTCTTAGCGCCGACAGACACGCATACACGCACGATTTGTGTCTTTCACGCCAAGCAAAGGGGGAAAGAGGCATTAACTAGCAATTAAGAGGCTGAACTTCTCCAAGGAAGAAAGCAACTGCGATCATGAGCAGCTGAGAGAATGGAGCGAGAGAAACGGAGAGTGAGGACGGAGATGCCGGAGGAAGCTGAAGACGCTGTTGAATTGTGGACAATAAGCTGCCAAAAGGCCATGAATGGGGGAAGAATGTAGAGTCCGGGTCGAGGAAACAGGGGGGAAGTGACAGCGGTGGCCGGATCGGTGGGCCTGAGCTCCAACAAAGGTATACAGTGCGTGTGCCACATGTACTGTAACAACACTACTTTCCCCCCCTCCTCCTCCGTGTCCATGTCGGCGTTTGCTTCTCTTTGTGCTTCTCTCTGTGCCTCTCTCTTCTCGGCTTGTTCCTCCCTCCGCTCGCCGCATCCACTCTCGCCCTCCCTCCTCTCACACAGTTTGCATGGTAGTTCTTCAGCCCAATACCTTTATGCTAACTAAGCCCGAAATGGCAATGAAAGCAGCACGAACAGCCGTGCACGTACACGCATGACGCAGGACTGCGCACACATCGTCGAGATGAAGAGAGAATATTAAAAAAAAAAAGCATGTACCCTCACCCACATGCCACCACACACGCACCCACACACGCCACCACGATGTTGGTCAAAGGCCGTCTGATCCCCTCCCCTCCCTTGCCCCAAAAGTCGCTACAATACGCACAGGCTCACTGTGTCTCTTCACCTTTGTTTTATTTTCCCTTAGTGTGTCCTTAGCTCCCTTTTGTTTTACTCCGTTGTCGCTTTACTCTTTCGCTTTCCATCTTCTTGCACTCCTCCCCGCCTCCGTCGATACGTGTTCTCTCGGTCTCGGATCGGCCTCTGCGGCGTTCTTGTGTAATGACCACCTCTCTCTTCCTCCCTGAAATCGCACGTGACCGTAGCATTCGCTAAGATACACACACACAAACAGAGAGAGAGAGAGACCGCATCACAGGAAGGGGAAACGATGGCGAGTAAAAGGGGGGGCTCATTTATG
>NC_025861.1:435593-507606 GCF_000755165.1 Leishmania panamensis | reverse complement strand
CTAAGATACACACACACAAACAGAGAGAGAGAGAGACCGCATCACAGGAAGGGGAAACGATGGCGAGTAAAAGGGGGGGCTCATTTTATGCTTGGGTGGGAGCAGTGCGCACGTACCCCCCCCCCCCCTCCTCCTGCCACCCACCTTTTGGGGCATCCCTGTCTTTCGTTTCCCTTTTCCTGCTCTTCTGTTGTTGTGCTCGCGTGCTTTGTGTGGTGCTTGCGCGGTATGTGCTTGTGTATCATCGCCCACCTACCCCACTCTCACTCTCTTGCGCTCTTCGATATCCGCCTCTCCGCTCTGTTGTTGTGTGTTGGTGTTGCTGTCGTTTGTGTCTTCATCTCTTATGTGGCAACTATTCAACCATGTCCCTCCTCCATCCCCCTTTGCCAAGCAAGGCAAGCCAAAGCGGGACTACATCAAATCTTCGATCGATGTAGTTCCACCCACTCACCCTCCACCGGCCCTGTCTCCCCATCTCTCCGCCTCCATCCACGTGTGCGTGTGTGTGTGTGTGTGTGTGTGTGTGTGTGTCCCCCTCCTCCGCCCACACACGTCCCACCAAACCGTTTCATGAAGTCGGACAATGGTAGAGGAGAGGCGTGCGTCACGCACACGCACACACTTTCCCGTAGAAACAAGTGAGCCGATGGCTGAGTATGGAGGAAGAAACACCATAGAGCAATAAAGTGGCGAAGGGTTGTAGTGTGGAGTGTGAAGTATGCCTGACGGCGAAGATGTTGGTGGGGCACTGGAGTAGCTAGGCGCGCCTCTTATAACTCTGTTACAGATTTGTTTCTAACAAAGTAAAGGGAAAAAACCTTCGTGCGACTCAGACAGGCGCAGACGCATTCGTCAAGAGAAGACAAGGGCAGGAGGCTGGCTGCTGCATTGACGATGTGCCGCTCTGCTCGTTGCCCCCTCTCTCCTCCCCTCAGCGGCTCCCACTTCTGCTCTCCCTCTCTCTCTGTGCTGCTGCTGCCTATCGCTCTGCATCACTGTGTCTGTGTGTGTGTGTGTGTGTGGATGGGTGGGTGGGTGAGCATGCGCCTCTTCTCCTCTCTTTTCTGCCCTGCTTTCCGCATCTTGCTGCAGGCAGGGGGATGATTGACTTCGTGAGGAACGAGGTGAGTGAGCTGCGCGCGTTCAAGTGCCCAGAAGCCTATGAAAGGGGGGAAGGAAAGGAGGCTGCTGTGGTGCCTGCCTTGACAAACAATGTCTCCATACAGTCTTGGTCGTTCTCCTTCATCCTCTATGTCTTGCACTCACCTTCCGAAACCCTTGTGATCTCTCGCGGTTGCTTCGAGTGGCATCGCCACCCACAAACGCACGTGGCACCCGCTTCATTTCAACTTGCCTCCGCAGCCCTTAACCCCGTCTCTTTCAGGCACACTTCCTCCCTCCCGCTAGCTACACACACGCACATACCCTTGCTCCACACCACCCCAACCTACACACCCATACACCATTCATCATGCCGCCGAAGGATCGTGCCCCCCTTCCGCCTGGTGATGCGGTGCGTGGTGAGAAGCTGTTCAAGGGTCGCGCTGCCCAGTGCCACACCGCCACCAAGGGAGGTTCTAACGGCGTGGGCCCGAACCTGTTTGGCATCGTTAACCGCAAATCCGGCACGATCGAGGGCTTTGCGTACAGTAAGGCGAACGCTGACTCTGGCGTGATCTGGACGCCGGAGGTGCTGGACGTGTACCTGGAGAACCCGAAGAAGTTTATGCCTGGCACGAAGATGTCGTTCGCTGGCATCAAGAAGCCGCAGGAGCGCGCTGACGTGATTGCGTACCTCGAGACTCTGAAGGATTGAAATGACGATACTCCGCTTGTCGTCAGAAGTCAAGAGCGCAGGGTTCGTCAAGAAGCCAAGTCTTCGATCTATGCAATGGTATGGTCGCGCTTCAGTCTTCTTGTTTGAAGGCGCCATAAGTTTCATATCTGCGCCTTTCTCGCTCTCTCCCGCGTCACCCTCTCCCCCATTCTCCGTGATGTGAAAGGGGGGGGGGGTGCAGCGCCTTCTCAGGAATGGAAGCGGGTGATGACCCTATATTTACGTGCGCATCTCTTCTATACACCTGCGTGCGTGGGTGGGTGCTGCAGTAGTACTGGCGCATACACCACACGTGCCTCCGTCTGTCTGTCTGTCTGTCTGTGTGTGTGTGTGTGCCGCTGCTGCTGCTGCGTGTTCGCAATGGTGTGCTCTGACCTCGTCGCCTTCCTCCTATGCCTGTGTTTCCCTTTCCCTCATAGGCCACCCCCTATTGTCTGTACTGTGTTGCCCATCCACCACCACCCCTTGCTCAACATGGGTGGGTGTGAACAGACGCACAGGGCTTTGCACGCCCGATACACAGCCACGCGCGTAAGTGAAGGAGAGGGAAAGTGTGGGAAAGGGAGAGGCGCGGTAGGGCGAGTAACGAGGGAAGAGGGGATAGTGAACGCGACGTGAAGTGGGGGAGGAAGAGGCTTGACACGCACACAGACAGAGACCACCTCATGTCGCCCTAAGCGAGCCAATATGATGGGGAGGTGAAATGTCGATGGAAATGGACAACACGGCTGCTATCAAGAGCGAAACGTACAGCTGTCACTTCTGTGTAGCACCAGAGAAGAGACGGAAGAGCGGGGGGACACTGGAAGCACGCGGAAAGGGGGGAGGCGGGCGTAAGGCTGGACTGAAACGAGAGAGTACGCATATATGGTGCGCATGGGCAAGAGGGTGAAGGTAAAAGGAAGGAGGGAGACATCGTTGTGTTTTTTCGTTGCTTCGACTGCAACTGCACGCACGTTGCTGATGGTCATCTCCGTCCCCTGTACTCTCTCTCCCTCCCCCTCGTGGTCGTTTCCTCTTTCTCTGTGATACTCTTGTCTTCTTTTTGGCAGGAAGAGCTGAACGCCTGCTGGGGTTGTTCTTACAGCGGTGGTCTGCCTCGACCACCACCACACTCAGGCTCTTATCTGTGTCGCTGAACTCCCACCTTTCCTGCCGGTGTTACCCCCTCCTCTCACCCAATAATGTTTTGCTTCCTCTCCTTCGTGCGTGCACATCAAAAGGCGTACAGACGCCACCACCGCCCGCATCCCTTTCATCCTCCCCCCATCCCCCCCCCCCCCACACAGGCACACAGGCACACACCGTCACTTGCCGTTAAAGGAGCAACGCGCCAACGGCACACATTTCTGTGCCTCTCCTCTCTCTCTTCTCTCCCTCTCTCTTGGTGCGCGTGTGTGCCTGTGTCGTGTACATCCTCGTGATTCACTTATTCACGTGCTTCTCTCTCAAGATACCTGCGGTTCACATCTTTATCTCTTCCGCGCGCACGTGTCCCCCCCCCTCTCCCTCGCCTCCCCCTCCTCACCATCACCTATTTCGATCTTCTTTACGGGAAGAAGAGCATGCCCCCCTGTATCTCTCTCTCTCTCCCCCCTTCGATCTCATGCTCCGTACATCTCATCCCCGCGTGTCCCCCTCTCCTTCTCCTATACACACCTCCCACCACCACCCACCCACCCACCCCCCGCGTGTGTTGTGTTGTGTTGTAGCATCTTTCGCTTATTGTACACTTCCACTTATCGGTCACAACTTAGAGGACTTAGCCTTTACTCTTCGGATTCGTTAAACCTTCAGTGTCTCGCTCTCTCGCTCTCACCTCACCACGTCTCCCTAGCGCGTGTGTGCATGTGGGTGTTTTGTTTGTCGGCGTCTCTACCTGTTCGCTCCACCGTTGTTTTCTAGGCCGCCTTTCTCTTGTGATCCGGGTGTGCGGGTGGAGAGAGGGAGGGTCAAGTGGAGGTAGGGACATTACACACGCCACCTCCGCCCGACAAACCTACGCACATGTGCGACGGAGTCTACTAGAGGGGTAGGAGTGCAATTCAGTGCAGTAGTGGTGTGAATACTGAGCGGAGAATACAGCAGAGAAAGTGCACGATTGAGAGGCAACGCAGACCCATGCGCCCAAGAGTTGGAGAGAGAGGGGAGGTCGCTATCCACACCGTTTGGGCGAGTAAAAGAAGCGCAGAACACAGCTCAGCTCAGGAGGGGGGATCTTCGTGGCGCACCTCTTGCCAACCCACCCCCCCAAAAGGGAGAGGACAACGCACGCGCGCAACCCACATGTAGCCACACGACGGTCCAACCTACAACCCGTCGTTGCGCTTCGTGAGGAGTGCGTGTGTGCGGATAAAGGTCGCAGAGAAGCGCCTCTTCTGCGGGAGCTGAGAACCAAGAAGGGAGAGGAGGAAAGAACAAAGAGGGACCACCAGACGATGTTGCTGACCGCGCCGCACGGTCAGGACAACATACCGCTCTTCCCCCACCCCACCCCGACCTCTCGTTGGCTTGTTCCCATGGTTTGCGTATGCATATGTCCTCCTCCAACACTCCTCCCTACTCCCGTTGCCCCCCCCCTTCTCCTCCGCACCACCTCCTCTTCCTCCCTCTCTCACGCCGCTCCCTCCTCTTCGCGCTCCCCTAAAAAGCACACACGAAGAGCGTAGAATATAAAAAGTGCAGCACCGGCGCACAGGCTCGTCAACCCGGTGTGGGCTCCTCATCGCTCCTCACGTCCCTCTCCTCCCCATCCTCATCATTATCTTTCTCCCCCAGCGGCACGCGCCCTAGTTGGCGGGAAAGGGGTCGCTGATCACCAGCGCAATCCCCTTCCCCTCACACACGCACACATGTGCATGCGCCACAGCCACAGCCACAGCCCCCCTCACTCCTTAGCACAGAGCACGCGGCGTTGTATCCTTTTCAGAGGCGGTACTCCCACCTTTTAGTCGACTCCGTTAATTCTTCTTTGGACGTGGCCATTTGCGTCCTGCACGTGATCGCTTCGGTCTCCTCCCTCTCCCCTCTTCATAGGCTTCTCGCTTTGGCATCTCTGGAGCGGTCATCGGTGACGAGTACTGAGCCCGGTGCTCATGTGGGAACTCCGCGAAGCGTGAGCACTTACACATACAAGCATCGAACGCACTACCGAGTTCTATGCCAACGTGGCGTTCAAAAGGGAGAGAAGGCAGGAAAACACAGCTGAGCGTAGTTGTACTTTGTGGCGAGGATGTCGTACGACACAAACCTGCATCGCACCTTCGACTACCAGCTCTCCCCTGCGCCGCTGCGCATCATCGACTGGGCCCCGGTTAAGTCGATCGCTCGGTCAGTGCTTCAGCCTGGTCGGGGTGCCAAGGCGTTCACGCTCGTCAATGACGCCACATCGAACGCGCCCTCCGTGGCGGCAACGTACGTGCAGCAGGAGAATCAGCAGCGCGTGCATGGAAACTGCGGGCCCTCGGCCACAGTCGCGGCTACAGCCGATTCGGCAGCGCCTGGGGTGCCGCTCTCTGTCATAGGGGAGTCGGCTGCGTCCGAGTTCCCAAGTCTCTCCGTGGCGTCGCCGTATGACACCCCCGGAATGAACAGCGGCGCAGCAGCCGCGGCTGGAGGCGGTGGCGGTAGCCATACGGAGCTCTACATTCTCCAAGTAGAGGATGCCCTGGTACAACAGCAGCAGCGACAGCAGTTGGATACGTGGGCAGCCACACCCGGTGAACTGGCCGGAGGGGCGACCATTGGCAACGCCGCGGCAACACCAGCGGTACTGAAGCACACGCTAGCCCCCTCGGCTGAGACAACGGGCGGTATGGCAGTTCCTGCAACAGCCGTATTGGCAAGCAGCTGCTGCAATAGCGCGCAACGTACTGGTACCTCCACGCCTGCGACCATCATGGACAGTGCACAGCGGTTACGCGCGTCGCCATCGTCTTCGGTGGCGCCCTCGCTGCTGGCGAAGGGTGTGTCACACTACAGCGCCGCGGGCATGATGTACGGCTTTGACTCGGTGTATCACAAGGACTCCTTTGGCGTTATGACGGGCCTTGTCACCGGTGCTGGATATCACCAGGTGAACACGTGTTATCGGCAAGAGCAGTCGTCACCACCGCGGCGTACAGAGAAGGCAAAGGGCGAGCATGGGTGTTGGACTGGGCTAGCAGCAACAACAGCGGGGACTTCACAGACTTTGGCTACGGTGGCTTCTCCGACACTGCAGTCTGGATCGATGCTGAACTCTACTGCGAATCGAAGCTCCTCGGAGCAGGGGCCTAGCGGTGCCGTGGACACCGTGGTGGGGACCAGCGCAGTGGAGCTGCAGGCAGCAGAGGCCACTGTGCCGCCTTCACCGCCCACTCACAAGTCGTGGCTGGGGCCGGTGATAGCCTCTCAACGTCACGGCCACCTACAGATCTACAACGCGCTTCAGCTGTTCTGGTACTGGGGGGCGCGACGGTGGACCGGTGTGCTGAACGTGCGTGTAACCCCGCTACCGGCCACTGATGCACTACTGCCCGTCTGCGAGTACGTGGCACGCACAGTGATGACGGAGTGCTCAATTGTAATCGACGACCCCATCATGTACATGCACGGCTTTGTCGTGATGCTCGGGCGGCGCACACGGACTGCGGAGGAGCTGGGCAGCGGCCACAGCACCGGTGCCTCTGCCTCGAGAGTCGTGGTGCAGAACTGCAATGGGCTCTACCAGTCAGAGCCTTCTCAGGATCAGGTAGGGTCAAGGCACCCCCTCGTAGCAGCAGCAGCAGCGTCTCTCACGAGCGGGGCCGCCGACACGGCCACCACAGGTACTCGACACCATCCAGCGGAAGGAATTGGTCACTTCTCCACGTCACCCGCGTCAGAGGAACACAGGGACGCTGAAGATCGGAGGGTCGGTATGTTCATTGGGGGCACCTCGGCCGAGTCACCAGGCAGCGCAGGCGTAGCCAGCAGTCCGCCCTCCCCTAAAGAGACCCCATCGCCGCCGCACATGCACTCACCTTCGATGCCTTCGGCACGGCACCGACTCAGTAATCCTCCCACTGCTCGCACGCCCACCGACTCGGATCACGAGCACAGTGCAGCGCACTGTAACGCCGCCGTACCACCAGGCACCGCCACCAACAACACAGGCGTGGTGCCGATGCCCGAGTGGCTCTACTGGTACCAGCGGTGCATGCTAGAGACGACAGATGAGTGGCTCTGGAACCGCGCTGCGTCTGAGGTGGCCGATGAGGCCTCGCGCTCCGCTACACCGTGGTGGAAACTGCGTCACATCAAAATGGGCGTTGGGCTTGCGCTTCGCTACCGCAAGCCTCGCGGCGTGAATGTGTATTGGGGTTGGAGTGCACGAGTGGGACGCGGCCTGCACTTCTCTGGTCACATCGATGTTCTGCGCCGCATGAGCTGTGCAGTCAGCTCCACATTCGGGTTCCTTGACGTGAGTGTGCGGCTCCGCGTGAACCTTGTCACACTTCACCAGACGGCCTTGGATGCGGGCGTGTGTTGGCGACCCATGCCGCAGGTGCCGGAGTTTGCCGTTCGGCTGGCGACATCGGCCAACGGCACGACCCTTGGGGTAGAGATGGCGGACGTGGCACCCAAGCTCTACGGCCCTGTGATAGGGCGGCTGTCAGATTGGCGCTCGCGGCGCCACCACGCAGTGACAACTGAGCCACATGCTGCGGGTATAGAGAAGGGCGGGGAAGCGTGCGTGGTCGTCGCAATACCCGATGTCGCTGAACTCCCTGCCAACTCTGACCAGAGCAGCGTCTGCGGAGGCGCTCCTCCTGGAGTGGCAGACAGCAGTCGGGAAGATCTAGTAGGGCTTCTGCCCATCACCTGGCACTACTTGAAGGGCACCGGATCAACCATCACTTCCGCCTTCTCAACTGTCAAGGCTGCCGTCATGAACACGCTGGCAGCCGTGCCATCCGCAAGCAGCAGCACTGGTAGTAATGGCATTGGCGGTAATGTGGCGAACACCTCTACAGCACAAGGTAATGTGCCCGATATGCGGCGTCCACCTGTGCCGCTCTCCGCGACCCCTATGTTCAGCACTCCTGCAACGCCGTCAACACTACCAGTGAAAGAAAAGCTCTCCCGCATCGCGCTCCCGGCTGGACAGGCAAGTCTGCGCTATGCCCGAAACGCCTGGCACGCGCTGGTGGACCTTGGATGGCTGGAGAAGATGTTATCCACATCTCACGTGAACGTGTCGATAGGTGTGACGTCGGAACCGAGCGACCGACACCGTGAGTGGAGTCTGTTCTTCATCATCAGCGAGAAGTAAAGTGGCCTGGTGGGCCCTGTAGCGGAGGAGAGGGGCTCAGGTCCCCCCTCCAGAAGGACGATAAGAAAGGAGCAGCTGCACTTCCCCCCCCCCCTCCTCCTCCTCCTCCTGCCTGTGCAGTCAGTTTGCAGGGGGGGTGGGTGCCGCAACACCCTCGATTCCCTCGCTCCCCATGCCTCTCCTTTTGGAACTCCTCGGCGTATGGGTTGGCGGAACTTGCAACGGCCCGGCCAGCGGCTAGCTGTGCGGGAAGTGCTGGTATCCTCCTCTCCTTGGCACGTGTCGCGCCGCGGGGGATCGGTTGGGAGGGGGGAAGGCGGGAAAATTTGATTCCGTCCGATTTCCTGTTTGGCAAGGGAGAGGGGGGGTCACGCCTCTCCCGCCCACCACACACACACACATTCCTTCCTTCTGACCAGACACGTTCATCCTCAGTCATTTATCGTTAGTCGTGTGAACATATCCGCGCAGTGGTAGGACAAAAAGAGGCTCCATTGAGAGACACTGCCTACTAAACTGAATGCTTACATGTTGTATGCGCGCTGCTGATCGTCTCAACCACACGCGTGCGCCCCCCCCCCCGCCTCTGCCCGCCCGCCTTTCCCGCTCGCTCTCTTTGTGGTTTGTTTTACTTTGGCATTTGCGGTTTTACCCGCAGTAAGCGCACCGTTGCCACGCACCTGTCGGTGCTACCCCACGAGTACCACATTTGCTGCTGCTTGGGTGGTGCCTTGGGCAATGCCCCCTGTCGCTGTGTTTCTCATTCATCCTGTGCGTTTCCTTTCGCTATCCCTCCCTCCCTCTCTCTCTCTCGTATCACTTCGGCGCTGGGCTGGCTGACTGACTGTGTGCGTGGGCCTACACTTCACTTGTGCGTCTGCCGGTGTGGGTGCCCTTGGAGGAAAGGGGTGGAAAGAGGGTGGCACCCGTTGTCCTCGTCGTCATACCTCGCGTCTTTGCGTAGAAGTGCGCACAGGCTGCTCTTTGTGTAGGACTACACGTACGGGCAAACACACAGGCGAACCGCCACTGTGGTGATTTCCAGCGGACTTTGAAGTAGAAAAGCACATCATTTTCACCTTACTGACCCTAGTGAAGCATGATCAGCGAGACGAAGCCCGCTGATCAGCAGTCCTCGCCACCAGCGGCGTCGGCGCGCCCCGCTGAGTTTCAGAATGACCGTATCAACAGTCGCGAGGCTGTCTTGAGTTCGAGGTCAAGCACCACCTTTGAGAATCGGCTGGACAAGGATAACGGCGAGTCCTTCTCGCCTCCCGAGGAGCGCTCATTTGATCCTGCCGGTCTCGATCTTGGCGCTGGCGATTCGCATGGACTCGGCCGCTTTCCCTCAAAACCGATGGCACATACGATTGCGTCATGCAGAGGACGGGCCACCGACGTGCCCACCGAGGATGGCGTGCCATCCGTTCCAGCGACGCCTGGGCAGCTGGCAGCAAAGACCGCTCGACGCTTTGATGGTACTGCTTCTGCTCCCGACCTCCCGGCCCAGTCCCCTGAGCAACTTATCGACCAGTACGGCCGCTACTACGACAGCGACGTGGAGACGTCGTATCACTACATGGCGGCATTCATAAACCTTGACTCCGGTGAGACAGGGATAGGCCAGGCGGTGCTCGATAGCTTGCGCGACGTGCTTGGCGCGAAGCGTGTCATGGTACTATGTGGGGAGGTGTTCACGAACCCCGCCTCGCTACGTCTCCTCATCAAGCAGCAGGCCGTCATCTATCACTCCCCTGGCCGGTCACCGCGTCAGCGGCGCGGCACCGTCGTTGCGGCCGGCGGCGACGGCACCGTGTCATTCCTCATGACGCAGCTGGACCTCGTGCGCCGCGAGCTCGAGGCCGAATTTCAGTCCTTCCTCATCTCATCTCGGCAGGAGGTGCAACTAAACTCTGATAACTCTGTCTTCTCCACGTCTAGCGTGTGCGACGTGACACTGCATCCGTACTTCACGATGCCTGCCCTCGCCCCGCTCCCACTGGGTACCGGCAACGATTACAGCAACTGTGTGGGCTTCGGTTGTGGCTTTTCACCCATCGCGAAGGGCTGGTGCGGACTGGGGGCCCTGTGTAAATGCAGCGGCGACGCCGACGCACAGGTGGCCGTGGCCTTGAGTGATGCGGCGAAGGCCCCGTGCGTGAGCTTCGACCGGTGGGAGGCCTCGCTGGTACCGCTGCGAGTGGCGCAAGCAGCGGTGTTGTCCGAGTCATCGCAGGCAGCGGCTGAGGCGGCACAGAGGGGTGCACCCTCTGCGCTGGCCCTTCACTCGCCGCTGTGGAACCGCTCAGCCCGGCCGAGAAGCGTGGCAGATGCAGTGTGTAACGTAGACTGGGCCAAAGTGCACGCGAGCGGTCAGTGCGTCACGCACGGACTCATCAACTACCTCAGCGTGGGCTTCGACGCCTACGTGGTGAAGGAATTCGACTCCGCCCGCCGCGCTCACCCAGCGGTGTGCAGCACTCGCGCACAGAACAAAGCCGTGTACGGTGTGATGGGGATCAGAGGCGCACTCAAGTGCAAAAAGCTGTGCAACATCATACCGATGGTCTGCGTGCCGCGTCCGAAGCTGAGCAGGGTTGGCGGTGGCGCCGTTGCGACGAGTCGCATGAGTACCACACGCGACTTTGTGGCGTTGCAGCTTCCCTCCATGACCAAGGCATTGGTGCTAACCAACGTGAACTGCTACTCTGCCGGCACTCACCCGTGGAACCCGCAGAGCGGAGAACTGTACTACCGCCCCGTCACGATCCGCAACGGCAAGGTCAGGCCGTCAGTCAGGACCACCACCAGCGGCGCCGCCGGTGCAACCCTTCCAATACCGACCCCTCGGCCGGTGACCATCAACGACGGCGCCTTCGAGCTGCAGGCGATGGGCGGTGTGCTGCACTATACCTCTCTCGGCATTGGGCTCAGCAACTCCACCAAACTTGTTCAGACGGACGAGATGTTCGTCTTTGTCCTCTGCACTCCGAATGATCTGCACTTCCCGAGTGGCCAGTGCTCTACCTACACGAAGCTGTACATGAAAGACAAGTACGAGTCACGCATCGAGTCGGACGGCGGCGTGCGGGCCAGCTTGAACGTGCAGATCGACGGCGAGCCAATGACACGTATCGCGGAGTCGACCATTATTCACGTACGACGGCAGCCAGGGGCGCGCGTACTTATCCGCTGCCGCAGTCCCAGCGTCGTTCAGTGAGGCTTTCGAGGCAGAGGGGGGGAGAAGGATATGACGGACGAGCTACATAATATTCAAAGATTCCATCATTAACCCTTTCCCTTGCTGCCCCGCACTGCTATGCTCAGCGTATGTGTGGGGGGAGGGACTTTTCGCTGGGTATGGTGCCCGTGGGGTCATTTCTGTTTGAGGGCACATGCACGCGCGCAGTAGTCTCGCAGGTGCGGTGAGTGAGAATGTGAGCAACGCCAACGAAAGGAGTGAGGGAAAGCGAGAGAGAGAGAGAGAGAGAGACGCCGTGTGCGGACTGGGGTTTTGCGCATTCCGCCTCCCCACCACCACAACAACAACAACCAGCGATGTGTTCTCATCGCTGTAGCGACGTTCAGTCAGCCCACGGAGTAGGCAGGGCAGCTCTCCCTTGGTGTGTACGTGGGTGTTCGTGCTTGGCCTCTTCCAGCCCACTCGCTTCCATGTCGAGTGCATCAATCCGCGCTGCCTCTTCCTCTTTTCCTTTGCTGCTGTTTTGCTGCTCATCTACACGTGTGAGCGCATTCACATCCCCTCTCTCTCACGATCATCCTCATTTTCCCTCTCCGGCCCTTCTCAACACACTCTGGACACTGTGCGTGATACCGTAAGCATGCACACGCACGCGTCTGTGTGCGTGTGCAGCCTTTGTCTTCGCTCTCGTTCACCTCGCTTCTCGTTGCCGCACTGGCGGGGAAAAAAAAAACGTGCCAGTGCTTATGGCGTTCCGATAGCGGCGTGTCGCGCGAAATTCGACCCCGCGAACTCGCAGCAGCTACTTGCATCGTAAGCCAACGGCTGGCGCCTAGCCTTTCTTCGCCCACCCCACCGCCACTTCTCCCCTCGGTATGGGCATTCAGATCCCGTGGTTGTTCGTGTGCGTCAGCACCGTGCCGGTCTTCATGATCTACACGAAAACAAAGCGTATGGATGCTCGCGAGATGCACGAGATTCAGATGCGCATCAAGTACCACTCCGAGTACTGGAAGAAGGGCAACGTCTTCGTGAAGGAATTCCAGGACAAGGTTGCCACCCAGGTGATGCGCACCGCTGATCCGCTTGTGGGGAAGGACATTGCTAGCATCTCTGCCAAGGAGCTGGCCGCCGCGGAGAATCCAGCGCGTGCACGACGATGGCTTGTCTTTTAACATGCTGTACAATGATGAGAAAACTCGTGAGGTGGCCAAGACGTCATGCGCCTCTCTCCTCCTCGTGCTCGCCCAACAACGTTACTGCTCCTCGCCTCCACCCCTCTGTTGCATGTGTGCGTGTGGTGGTGTTCATGTACGCCTCCGTCTACCGTAACCCCTCCCTCTCTTCCTCCTCCATAAGTCCTAGACACATACATGCAGAGTCGAAGAGCCGAAAAGTAACGACGATGTAGCGCACAAGGACACCTAACAACGGGTGTGCGACTAGTGGACACGCTTTCGCCTCCGCCGCCATTACTCGTGCCGACCACCACCTTTTCCGTGGCGGCCAAGGCGACAGTGCTTGGTAGAGTTGAGCCCGTAGGCAAGTCCTTCACCGATCTGTGTCCACCATGTCATGCGTTGCGCTGCGACGCTATCCCGTTCTCAGGTCATGTCTCTTTTCATTCAAGTGCAGTGCCCCGTCACTCCCCCCTCTTCTCCACCTCGACCCGCATCGCCCTCGTCTGGCTAATGTGCAATGCAGGGCTTTGTGTGGTTTCCTCTCTTTCCTTACTTGCTAGTCTCGCATTCTCTCGCCAGCTCCCCTATCCTGGCCTGCCCCCCCCCCTTCACTAACACACTCTCCATCTCGTCCTGTCGACCTCCTGGCCTCTGACCATCTCGCTGTAGAGAGCGCTCGAGGGGAGGGGAGGTGATGACAAGACGGATGCACCATTCATGCACACACACACACACACACTCCCATTCTCTTCTCTTCCTTCTTTACCACTATCACTAGCAGCCGTTGCGACTGGATTGCTTGACACCGCGCTGTCGCCTGTCGCTCTCTGGAGCTCCTTCCTGGTGCCTTTCCGTTTTTTTCTTTTTTTTTCATTTCCTGCTTGAGTGGTTGTAGCGTAAAAGCGTGTCCGCCGCCCTTCGAAGGGCGACAAATCGTGCGAGAGCACGCGCGCGCAACCCCTCTCCCTCCCCCTCCCCCTCTCCCTCTTTGTAGCAATAACAACACACGCGCCCACTGAGCAACAGCCCTCTCTGGTGTAGATACGACTGTTGGGGTGGCGGGCAACACTCAAGTTCAGACACGCACACGTACGTCGCCTTCACGCGAATCCGTCTGTCTGCCCTCTCCTCTGCCCCGCGCCATCTTTGGACGGTATAGCCGCGGTGGCGTCAGCAAGAGGGAGAGACAATCACAGGCAGGCGCTCGTCCAAGCGCACATACCATCCACGCAGCAGGAAAAGAGAAGTGGCTAAGCAGAGATGGGGTGCAAAGCGTCTACGGTGCGCAACAGCGAGTCGTCTCACGATAGCAGGACAGCGTCACCCGGAGTCTCCTCCTCCCCCAACACCAATGCGTCCACGCGCTACATGCCGAAGAACTTGACCTCGACGTCGCCGTACCGCAGCAACCGAAAAGAAGACAATGGCGAGGCCAACGGTAGCTATACCAGGGATGGGGGGCTCAGTCACACGCAGTACGTGGACGCGCAGGACGACGACCCCTTCGCGACGCTATCGCAGGAGATGGTAAATCAGAGCGACAGCGATCTCACCCGGTGCGTCTTCCCCACCGGCAAACGCTGGGGAGACATGCCCGGTCTTCCGTGCCACTCGTTAGACCCCGCCTTTCCGCGCGTAGCAGAGGACGTTGTCAGGGGTAACGACCACACGGCCGTAGCACACCAGCGCAAGGGGACAGCTGAGAGCCACTTTGACCCTTTACCGATACCGAACGTGGCGCAGCTGCAGGAGTGCGCGGGTACCCGGGTAGCGAACAGCAGCCTGCCATCGCGCACCATCACAGTCGACAGCAGAGACTGCAGCGCCATCTTTCGGGCGGGGATTGACGTGCACGATAAGACAGACTCAGTACAGGCGGCAAAGGAATATCAGCAGCACGTGCAGGCCAGGCGGTCCACCGAAGCCGCGCACACGAAGCGGCGTCAACTAGAGGAGTTTGATCCCGTGCGGCCGGTGGACAGCTTCAATGTGACGCACCGTGGCTTGCTTGGGCGCTGCTGGGACCGACGTGCACCGGAGCTGGCTCTGATCTCCTTCGCTTACGCCATGGAAGCGGCGCTGCAGGCTGCCGAGGAGACGCATCTAGGTAGGACTACCACCTCACCCCCGCCCGGGGCAGAGACCGAGAGAGACGAGCACCCGTTTGCCTCACCACGCGTCCCTCTAACACCGCTGAGCCACACCACTGGACACCTCCCCGGTGTCGCGGGAAGCAGAGGGCCATCGCAAGCGATGCCGGGGTCGCCGCGCGGTTGTAGCTTGGGCGGGCGTCGTGTGCCACGCCGCTCGCACTGGTTCAGCGTCAGCTGCGACACAACGTACCCCCCTGCCAAGGGCAGCGATCTGGGCAACGAAGCGGGCATGACGGTGTCCTCCTTTTATATGAGCAGCGGCGTCGCGTCCCCGATCATGACATGGCCCTGTCCGAGCGGCTCAAGGCTTCCGCTGTCAGCCTCGTTACCTGCGCTGAACTGGGCTGGTATCGCTCCACTGAGAAGCAAATCGAAGCCCTTCATGGCCACAGAAGCCTCCTCACCAGTAATATACGGCGGCACCACCGAGGGCTTATCCGACGAGGAGGACGGCGGCACCGCGCAGCCGCGTCAGCCTCTAACACCGGAGCAGATCTCCGCGCTGTCAATGGAGAAGCGCGGGCAGTACTACAACGACTTCCTCGCCCGAGACCCGCGTTTCATGGGGATCAAGGACTGTTTCGCCTTCCGCCTTGCGGATGGCGTCGGCGAGGACCCGAGCACCAAGTTTCTGCGCAAGCGTAACCTGGAGCCGGCACCTGGGGTGGTGGCCAGGCAGTGGAACCGAGTTGAGTTCGTCCACCCTACTCTGCACACGCTTATCCGTGCCGTGGCCATGACGCACGGCATGACGCTCAACGCAAGCCAGCTGGAGATGCTGCAGCGGCAGGCGGGCGGCGCCATGGCTGAGATGCCGTCGCGGGCCTCTTTCAGTCAGTACCTTCTGTCTCACACTGAGAACCGCAGCTTCTCGCGTGGCGGCGGCAGCCTCAACACGTCCTTCCTGTCTCAGCCAGACAAGCCGCAAAGCACCAGCGACACCCCTGGCAGCTACACTAACAACTCTTTACTGAGTCCACCACGCAGCTACAACCATCATCCCGGGAAGAGCGGCAGAAGCAAGGCCGACCTCTTTGCGGCTACGAGGTTCCCAGAGGACAGCATCTTGTCCCTCGCGCTCGGTATTCCTAGGTCGCGTCTGCCACAGCTAATGGGAGCGTCACTGCCGCCCCAGCTGGGTACCGTCAGTCGCTCAAATAGCTCCCCAGCATTAGCAGCTGCTCCGAATGTCTCTCGGGACGGTGACGGTGGGCCAGCTGCATATCCAGGCCTCTCCGGCACGCCGCATGGCTCTTTCGCCTGTGCTGGGTCGGACGGAAGTGTACTGGTCGCCCTTAGCGTGAGCAGCTTTAGCGTCTCGATCGACCCCCTCCGCTGGCAAGAAAACTGCTACATACGGTATCCTGTCAACATGAACGCCTCCAATAAGGCGTCCCGGCACGCCTGCGGCGAGGGTATCGTGACGGACATCATGTACGGCGGTGTCATGTTTGTGGAGGCCTCGTCGGCCACGGCGGCAAAGGAACTGCAGACGCTGCTGGCCAGCATGACGTGGACGGAGGGCCGCACTTTGGATGGCGTCGTTGGTGACGTGCGCAAGCACCTGATAGCCTTACACGGAAATCGCAGTAAGCTGCGGCAGGCAACAGCACCGCCGCGACGGACCACAGCAGAGACAGAGACGGCATTCGACGCTGGCACCCAGACACGTCACGGCTCCGGTGTGCAGCAGCAGCAGCAACAGCAGGCGGAAGAAGAGAAAAGCCACCAGTATCGTATCTGCCGCCGAATCGGTGGCCGTCCCATGCGTGATGCCGTGGAGTTGCAGGAGATCTCGTACTTCTTCGATGACTTTGAGGTGCGCGAAGAATGCGTCACGTTAAGCCTCCCCATACAGCCAGTCGACGCCACCGCAGCAAGAGGCGCCGCTGTCGGGCCTGGCGGATCGACGGACCGACCCGCTATTTTCGAGTCGAGGCACACCTGCAACGGCAGCAGCCTTGTAGCGGACCCGGATGTCTCGCGACCCTTTTCGTGCGTGGCCTCAGTGTGGGTGAAGCTACCCGTCATCGCAGCCGTGCTGCGCACCTGGGGCCTGCACCTGCTTTCAAACCCCGAATTCGCGCAGCCGACAGCGCTGTTCTTGCAGAGGTACGCCGGCATCGCACCTGCCTTGCAGCCTACCGTCCTCGGTAGCTTCTGCAACGATGGTGACACACCAAGCGAAGAGGTCGACGATGACGTCGACTACCTCTTCTTCGAAAGCGGCGACGCGAGCTTCACGGCGCCGCCTGCTGCCGCCGACGAAGCCACTCATCCGCAGCCCGCGCCGCGGATTCCAGAGTTTAATCGCTTTTATGCGTCCATGCCCAGCACTTCTTCATCCACAACGGGCGATCCCCACGCCAGCCACCCCAGCACCGAGGCACGAGTTCAACGGCGGCAGTCGGAGGACAGGGATGTGCCGCACGTGTCATGCTCGCCTGCCAAAATGCACAAGAGCAGCAGCACAGCCCTGGATGTGCATGACGCCAGCGGGGCAGTCGCGGAGAAGCAATCGCTCAAGAAGCCGAGCGAGGAGACTCATGACTCGCTTGGCCTCAAGAATCACAGCCAGGACACATTGAAGGACGAAGCAATGCACTTGGCGGACAGCGTGAATAGCTGCTGGACAGTGCCGGGGGGGACGTCGGGCGGCGGTCGGCAACATAGCAGCGTTTCGAGCTCCATCGATACGCAGGACAACAAGCACGTCGTCGCCAGGCCATCAGGCGCTGCCAGGGAAAGTAGCAAGCGCACGCTGCGGACATCGCGGTGCAGATCAGGGTCTAACAAGGCCGGGCGCAAGCGCGCGGCTAACCTGAGATCGGTCAGCACCTACCCCGTTACGCAGTGCAACTCACCGCACTCTCCTGGGACTGGCACACGACCACAATCACGCCGCAACGACCCGGACGGCGAGCGGGGTAGCCAGTCGTCGGCGTCCTCTTGCTCATCCCCCAGCTCCCCAACCGTAACGAAGGAAGGCACGAATGACTACCAGGGAAACCTGAGCAGCTTGCTGACCAGCTGCTGCAACACGCCATGCCTGCACGGAAATCCATCGCCCCAGTCTGCGTACCAGAAACTTCTGGGCAAGCGCCTGAGGGGGTCCACCGGTGCCCCGTCGCCTTCGTCGCCAGCGGAAAGCGGTAAAAAGGCGATCGTGTCACACGTGCCGACGACACCGCTGCTCACTGAGGCTGGCCGCTTTGCCATGCCGCTATCTCTGCGCGCTTTAAACGCTGAGGAGGAGCTTGCTCCTATCGCGGTGACCAGGGCCGAGTCGAGTCCCATGGCCACCACGGTGAGCCCGGCGAGCACGGCGACTGCCGTGGCTTCAGGCAAGGCGGCGGGGCGGCACGTCTCCAAGGTAAGCCTCTACTCGTCGCACTCCCCCAAAGAGCCCCAGACGTGCCTCACCACGGCGAACAGCAGCGGGAACAACGGAAGCGCAGAGACTCCATCGGCGCATGCAGGCAAGACCACGGTCACGCCATCAACAGAATTGAAGACGGTAGCACGAGCAGCAGTGAAGGTGCCCGCCAAGCGGCTGCCGCCGCGGAAAGGAGGAAGGGTGGCAACACGGGCAAGAACAACCGCAACGCTGACGGCCACGACAACGAAGGGAGTCACCTCTGCTGAACCCCCCGTCATTATGACCACTAAACTCAAAGGTGCTATGACCACTTCAACGCGCGGAAAGGTGGCAAGGGCCGGGAAGATGGAACCGGTGCTGGTCAAGCAGGCGCAGACATCCGTCACGCATTCCGTGGCGACTGTGGAGCCTGCGTACCAGCTTCTGCTATCGCCCGTTACGAGCTTGTCCACCAGAGAAATCGTGGTGAATAGCGCCAAGGCCTCGAGTGGGTTGCACGCAACAGAAGACGAAGAAGAAGAGCTGTGGCGCATGGTCATGCTAGAGGTAAAGGCCCAGCAGCAGGAGCTCGAGGATCTGCGTCAAGCATGCCGCGACGCCGAGGACGTGGGGAAGCAACGGCAAGACATGCTTCGCCTCCTCAACCGAATTCTGCTGCCGCACACCTCCCCGCAGGAGCTCGACTGCGTGCTGCTGTACTTGAGGACGGCCCTCTACGAGCCAGAGGACATTCCGCATGGCCGCCTTTTCCTGCCACAGCCGAGCTGGCTACCGATGCTGGCCGCCATCTGGACAGCCCCGGCAAATCGAATTCGAACGGTGGAAATCGCAGCGGAGTTGACGTGGTTAGATATCCCACGTCTCGGTCTCGTTGCCGGCCTGCTGTACCACCAGTATGCGTCTGGGCCTCTGGAGGAACTGATAATAAGGGCCGACAAGCTGCTCGGATCCCCTCAGGAAACCGCCATGCTGCCGAAAAACTACAGCAGTGACGCGGACCTCGTGGACGACACGGCGGTACGGCCGAAAAAGTTTCGCCTGCTGACCGGCCGCTTCCGCAAGTCCAGGCGCAGCACGGGCAAAGGCAACAGCGCCGGCGTCGACCGAAGTAGTAATAGTACTTTGCACTTCACGACGGAGCTGGATCAGGTGACCAGCGGCTTTCCCCCGGGGTGTCCACCGTTCATCATCACACCCGAGGAGGCCCGCGACACGCTGTGGCTGCTGCTGTGCTCCGTGGCGGCAAACACGACAGCTCCGACGTTCCGCATGGTGCTTCGCGGGCTGCCAGCGGGTGAAGTCAGCGGTGCTGGCCGCGTTCGCCACCACGCCAAAGCCCGCACCCCCTCCACGCGTCTCGCTTCCTTGTTTTCCGGGGCGGCCGCACGCTTCCGCCACGAAGACGGCGACACGCAACTCCTACTCAAGTCCCGCTCCATGCTGCTGGACAACTTCGTTGTTTGCCCAGGCTCGCCGCTGCTGACCGGCCGAGACGCTCACAGCCACGTGCGGCAGTCGGACAGCAGCGGCGTTGGCGCCAACGTGACGCACAATAGCACCGCCTACGACGAAGGTCAGTTGTGCTACACCAACGGCTCTGTACGGCTAGATGAGGATGAGACTGCGGCGTCGTCCTCCATATCAGCGCAAAGGACAGGAAACGTGTCTCTGCAGAACTCGCCCGTTTTGGCCATGTCCTTAACCACAGCAACGATGGGTGGCATCGGCGAGGCGGCATGCTTGCCAGACCAGCACGGGTGCGACCCAAACAACACCTTCACAGCTGTTCGCCCTATCGTGACGCCTACCCAATGCACTGGTGAGATGTCAGCAGGTGTAGTAAATGGCGGAGGAAGCGACGGTTTCATTCGAGCGGTTGAGGCCGTGCAGACGCACCAGCATAGCGTGCAGCTCCACCGCGCGTGGATGCGCAACGGCAACTGTGTAGAGGAGCGGCCTTTCTACCAGTTGCTGGTGCACCGCCGCGGTGCGGCCGAGGGAACCACAGCAGCGGCCCAAAACGACCCCAACGGCGCGGCGAGCAAACCGACACTGTGGAGCGCCTACCCTAACATCCCATGTCACCACCCTCCTCACAGCGGCACGCGCTTCGATGGGGAACCTGACGGACAGCAGTCTCTGCAAGAAGCCGTTAGTCAGTCGGCCACGCTCGCGACGGCTACATCGGAGGCGCCGTCACAGCAGCGGCAGAGCTCACCATCGCCCTCTCCACCACACCATTTCCCTTGCAGTGACTTCGTTCATGGGCTGCGCACAGCGGCGGATGAACAAGTGGCTCTGCAGAGCGAGGCGGCCGCGCTGCGCGAGCGGGCCGGCGACATCTGGGAGGCACTGCGCAAGTCTGTCAAGCATCACAATGAGCTTCAGATGGAAACACATCAGAAGACGATGAAGCGGAATGGCGGCAGTGGGTCACCTTCATCACCGCCCCCGCCACCGGTGCGGCAAATTGTGCTGGAGTACTAGCCGCTCTGTTGCGGAGTAGGGGGAGGGGGGCAGAGGGGCGAGACGTGTGCAGCTGGGCAAGGGCAGGTGGCTTGTGCACACACACACACACACACACACACCTGATATACACGGGACGGATGACGGAGATAGCACGTCAACGGCCCGCAGACCATCAGCGCAGAGCGACACAACAAGGAGGTGAGTGTTGGTGTTGGCGTGTCCCTCACTTGTTCAGTTGTTCGCCATACCAGCGACTCACGCACGTGCACTGACCGCGTGTGAGGCGCAGCCAACATGCCAATTTGTCAGCAGCCGACGACGAGGACACGTGCGAGAAGCGCATGTATTTGTTGCCTCTCGTCCGCCTCTATCTCTGTGTCTACTATGTGTGCAGTCATTGGCCAGCGTGCTCCACCACAGCCCTCTCTCCCTCTTCGCCGTAGGCCTCGATGTTCGCTGCTGGATGCGTGTGGGGAGGACCTCATTTGTGTCTGTGCCCCTATGGATGTCTCTGTGGGAAGATGGAAATCTTGCTGTAAGAGAAAAAGAGCCCAGCTTGGCAATGGGGTGACGGCTCTTCGAGTGCGATTGCTAAAGACCGCATTCGTGCATCTATTCCAGCAGCCCGTTCGCGCATCAACATACAAAGAGGCCCGCTTGCCGCTTGCCGCTCCACTGCCACCCCGTACCGCAGGTGATGCGCTTCGCTTACGAATTGCTCTGTCTGTCTGTCTCTCTCTCGCTCTCTCTCGCTGGGTATTTGTGTTCTTCCTTCAGTGCCCCCCCCCCTCCTCCTCCTCCTGCACTTCTCTCTCTCTGGCTCTCATCTGCACGCCTCGCTGCGCATGATGAGACGATCGTGCACCTCGACGCACACACCCTCACGTGCAGGAAGACACACACTCGCACAGTAGTCACCTCCTCCACGTTTGCGCGTCTCTGTGGCTGTTGGTGCACCTCAAGGTGGACGCCGCACGCTTCTTTCCCCCCTTGCGCCACTTGACTCCCCCTCCCTCACTCTGACACACACGCGCCAGAATGCAGCCCAGCATTACGCCGCCGCTGCCTCCCATTCACGTCAAGCTCGGCGAGGCGGCAAGCTCGGCTCGCACCCCATCACTGCCGTCGCCGTGGCTGTCACAAGTCCTCTCGCTTTCTTCAGATTACGAGATTCATAACGAGCAGTTGCCGTGGGGTGCCCACGATGGCACCGGCGCCGGTGTGACCCTTGCATCTAACTACTCGGAGACCGTGAAGGGTGTACGACGCCCACAGAACGAGTGCACCTCTGCACTACCCTTGGCCGACGCAACCACAGAGATGCGCTCTACGCCGACGCTAGGATCGCTGGCACAGGCTTCCTCGTCGACATCCCGCTCAGACTCGCCGTCGTGGAGACGGGTAGAGACACCAACGGCGACGCCGCCCTCTCCAACTGCCATGCTAGGGCTCAACCGTTCCTTCTTTTCCCAGAAGACGCGTGCCGCTCTTGCATCATCGGCCGCCGCAGCAGCTGTTGCGCCGCTCCGCACGCACGCCCTCACGGCACGAATGCCGTCTCAGTCACACACTCAGCGCACCGTAGCCGCGCCCGCCGCAGCGCTGTCGCTTAAGACGCTCCTGTCTCTGCGACGAGACAGTGCAGGGGCGCGGACGAGTGTGCTGGCAACGGCGCGGCACCGCCGCCTGCTGCCGCTGACAAGTGCTGAGAGGTCGGCGCACAAAGAGGAGAGAGACGGCATTGTTACACAGACGAGGTGCTTGACGCGGGAATCGGTGTTGAAGTCCACCTCGCACTCTTCTGAGTCGAAAGAAAACGTTCGTGGCTCTGCGTCTACGTTGGGGAGGACGCTGTGCAAGGGCCACTACCACCCCTCTTCCCAGGCTCAGGTAGCTCTGTCTTCACCGCTGTTCTTCAACGCGACCGCCGCCACTGCCACCATCCTTGGGCATGGAGCTGTCACTGGGACGCCAATACGCATTGCCGGTCAGCACTCTAATGGCAGTCGACTGAGTGACACTGCTTCTCCATCGGATGAAGGTGAAATCACCTTAGCTTCGCTGACAAGTCTGCAGCAGCGTCTGTGTGGTTGGACAAGGGGCACGCATGTGGCGGTGGCTCCCACCACAGGACACGGTGTCAACATGCCCGAGCCCCGCCGAGGTCACGGGCGGCAAGCACGTTCAACAACGGCGCCCTTCGTATCCACAACGGAGCTCGCTGGGTATACAGCAACTTCTCCGAGGAGCGTTAAAGCGAGGACAGTGGGCATCACCACAGGCCACACCGCCCTAGCTGTGTCGGTGGCGCAGTGGAAGCCGCTGCTGGACAGCGAGCGCATTTGTGGTGAGCGAGGCAAGCACGTTGCGCGCTTGCTGATAGAGCGTCTGCTAGGCATCACCACAACAGCCGGGCCTTTTGGCGGTCATAGCACTGGCGGCGGCGTGTTGGACCACTTTAGCCCGGACATGCTCGACGAAGGCGAGGGCGGCGGCGGCGGTGCCAGAGGGGGGCATCTCCGCCCCCTCTGCGAGCGCGCCGTTGTCGCGGCGTACCTCCTCAGCTCCCTCCTCGACGGCCTCCCGCGGCACCAGCAGAGTCTCAGTCCGTACATCCACATGCTGCTCGATTTCACATTCGTCTCTGACACACCCACCAACCGCGCCATGCTGGGCGGCAGTGTGCAAGACGATGAACTCCTCTACGCGCTGGAGGTGGTGCAAGAGGACGGTGGTGGGGATGACGGGGGGACGGCGGCTGCCGCTGCTTGGTTGCCACCTGACGTGGCGGGGCGTGGGTCGACCTCGTGGCCAAGCATTGAGTTGCACCACGGCAGCCGTTCATCTTGCCTTACAGGCAACGGCCATAGCGATGCCAAAGGGTTGTACGAGCTTCTGTATCCGTGCTTCACACGAATGACGTACGTTGCCGCGCACTACGACGCGGCACGAACAACCGTGGCGCTTGCCTACGATGTGCGGTCTCGTGAGCTGCATCAGCGCAGTGTACCACGTCTGCTCGAGTGCATGCACCGCCACTGGATGCGCTGGCTGATGCGTGCGGTGCTGCGCGCGTGGGAGTGCCTGTGTCAAGAGCGACGGGTGCAGGAACAGCGCCAGCGCACCCGCTGGGCGCAGCGTTGGACCAGTGAGCGGGGGCGTATCGCTTTACGACGCTGGCGCGGCTACGCTGCGCTGACACTGCAGATCGCTGAGGCTGACAGCTTGGCGAAGTCCCTCCTGGCGGTGAAGCGTTCCGGCATTGAGCGACTGGAGAACGAGTCAGCCGCAATGCAGGCCTCCAGCGCACTCCTTCAGCGCACTCTGCATCGCCAAGACGAGGAGCGCGACGCCATGGAGGGGCGCATCGTACAGCGGGAGCAGGCGTACAAACAGCTGCTCCAGCAGGTCCGCGAGATGGACCGTGTTGGGTCGCTCATGCTGCGCTCGCTGCTGCTGTCTGATGCGCCGCCAGTGCCGAACGAAGCGGACGCCTTGAACGGCCTCTCTGCAGCGGTGAGCTCCGCCTCCGGCGTTGGTGACCAGCAGTCCTCGACGTTGTCGCTGAGCGTGTCGCCGGACGGCCTGGCCCGCTCTGCAGCGACCTCGTCGTTTTGCGAGGCAAGCGGCGACCCGATTGTCCGGCATCCGCCGCACACGCTGGTGGCGCTGCCGACGCTGCTGCGGTGGGCTAAGGCATGTGTCGCCACGGTGCAGGCCGAGTACGTCTCCTTCTTCCCTGACGAAGAAGAGGAGGAGAGTGGCGACGATGTCATCGAGGCGGCGATCGAAGGCAATGCGAAGGATCTCACCACAAGCCGGACGCCCGAGGAGAAAATCGGTCCCCGCGGCAAGAGCACCACATCCCCATCACCGTGCACGCCCTCTTTAGCTGGAGGGAGCAACACAAATAAGACGGAAGCTACGCGCGGCCCCTCCACCGGCCTCGAGGTGCTACTCACCCCTACCACCGCAGAGGGGTCGGCACCAACCACGCGATCGATCGCAGCGTCGGACACTGTTCTGGTGCCGCTGCATATGATTCTCTTGCTGATGCGGGCCTGCAGCGGGGCACAGGATAGATCGGCAATGGTCGGCCGCGACGGGTACAACGTCCACATCACCACCACAACAACGTCGGTGACGATCACCAGCGCGGAGGATACGTCTCTGACGGACAATGGCGACGCTACCACACCCGCAGGCCCATCGTGGGACCTCGTGCGCACCATCGAACTTACTGACAGAGTCGTCCTCGATGAGTGCCGCGCGCTCCTCCGAAAAGAAGAAGAGGTACTGGCTAGCATCGATGATGGTCGTAGTACTGCTGCAGCAACAGCAGCAGCAAGTGCCTCCCACGGAGAGCGCCGACCACCGACTCCGTCGAAGTCTGGCGGCACCAGCAACGCCCTCGCCAGCGTGTCAGTCTCTGGCGTCTCCATAATGCACCGTCTCACCTCCGCCACACGGGAAAATCTGCTGCAGGTGTGCCGCGTCGTCGTTGACACGTACGAGCAGCTCACGAACACTGCGTGCGTCGTCACGGCCGAGCAGCTTTTCAGGAGGTCGCGCGGCACTCTGTTGGTGTTCATAGCAGCCCTCATGCGCTACTATACGAACTGGACCACGAACCGCAGGCAGCAACTGACGCCGCTGTCCATCAAAGGCAAGTGGACGGACCTCCCTGTCTTGACGGCCGCGGCGCATGAGGGAACGAAGCACAACCTATACGAAGAGTGGTCACACCCGCCGCACAGCCACCGTGGCTGGCTGGCACACGTTCAACGCCAAGCACAGTGGATCGCACTTTCCTTTAGTGCCTTGCACGATGCCATCCGTGTCGCCACCTGCTCGGTCGACGCCCTCAGCATTATCGAGCAAGAGCGCGTGGCGGGGCTGCTCCAGCGGATCTCGCTGACAGAGTTCATTGACCTCTTGGGCCACTCACCAGAGCACACAATGCAGAGTTATGTGGACGTGATCGGCGTCGTCGAGCGGTACGCACCGTCGCTGCACCTTCTCTTCCATCAGTACGCCCTTCCCCTGGCGCAGCTGCGTGCTGACGTCGAGGGGGCCAACAATGCCCCCACTCAAAGCAGAAACGCCCAAAACGACGATGATGGAGGTGGAGACGCATACATCACAGGCAACACCGTGTGGGGTCTTCTATGCCTCACGGGACTTGCCGGCAACGCGCCGCGCCTGTCGGGTGCGTCCTCGAAGCGAGGAGCATCATCGGTGTCGATGTCGCTGGCTATCCCGTCACCACCGCTCTCCGCAACTCTGCATCGTCCAGCTGTATTCAGCCTCATCGAGCAGGTAACACAAGGTGCAGTCGCGCCCACTGCGGTGCAGCGGCAGCTCTCGTCGATGCCGGGCGGTAGCGGCCCCACGGCCTCACCGGCACCGGGAGGGCCCCCCTTCGGCTCGCCAGACCGCACATTTTTTTCGCGGCGCACCAGACGTGCAGACGTAACGTCAGTGAGCTGCAAGGGCCGCCCCATCCCGTGCTACGCCCGAGTGCTGCGCGATGACCACCACGTTGACCTGCGCGCCGACACCGGCGCTGTATGCGTCAACTACGTGCAGTTCGTGAAACTCGTCATTCGTCTTGCTCACGCATGGCAGTGCCAGCAGCAGCAGCAACCGTTGATAGCAGAAGAAGAGGCACTGGATCGGGCGAAGGCGGGCGAGGATGGCAGTCGGCGTGTCACGGGAAGTCTCAAGGACGCTCCAAGCGACTCCCCACTCTCCGGCGCGGCTCCATCTTCCTGCAGCAGCTCCGCAGCCTTCACCACCGCATCGTGTACCTCTTCACAGCAACAACAGCGCCGGACCAGCGCCTCCAGCGACCACGTCCAGTATGAGGCTGTCGACTACGCGAGTCAGCTCTGCCTCCCGTACTTGAATACATTCTTGGGTGGACTGCTGCTACCACGTCTGCTAGGCGCGAACCGCTGGATTGTCGCGGCGCAGCGTGCCTTTTGGTGCAAGCCAGTTCTCCAGCTGCTTGCGCAGCATCACGACGCGCTACTGACGGTGTTCAACATGTATCAGCGACCATGTGAGAGCCGCGGCGTGCGTGCGGCGCTGCCGCCGCCATTCTCGACCGCGCTTGCGACTTACAGCGGACGCGGCAGCACTGCCACGGGGACGGGGCCAGCGCTTGGGAAGGAGTCGGACGAGTTGCCCATTGAGTCACACTTCAGCCAGCGAAGGCTCCCCAGGAGCATCAGGTCGCACTCTGGGTCTATTTCAAGTGCAAAGGGAAACACCAGTGCGGTGCCAGCCACCCTGCGTGACGTGGGCATCGTGAGTGTGCTGCGCTGGAATGATGTGCAGGCAATGGCGAAGGAGCTCGAGTGGCACCGCGAAGCTCGCCTCTCTGAAATGGGAGTGCGTCATTGCTTTGACCGCGTAGTGGCCGACGGGGCGCGCGAAGGGGCTGTGCTGTTCTTTGCCGAGTTCCTGCATTTATTGTGTGCCGTCGCAACCTACGCCGCACCTGATCCAGCAGTGCCGCTCGAGATAAAGCTCGATTTGTTTCTCCAAACTCGCGTTCTGGTTCAGCTAGAGTAGGCAGATGACGTAGGAAGGGCGGTGGTGAGAGGTAGAGTTGGGAGAGCGGGGCCCCTTTACTTGCACTGCTGCTCACTGTCGCGCGTCTTCCTCGACCACTCTGCTTCATCTCTCGCACTGCAACATCCATCCGGTCCTGCAGAACTGGCAGAATGCCATATCTCTGATGTAACACCAACAGCCAGCATATGCCATCCACATTTACACACACACACACACAGACATGTACAGTTGACAGAGGCTCACGATGGCACGCTTCTTTCCATCCCTTCTCTCACTCTTGATTCTGCTCCATTTCGTTGCACGCACACGCACAACGTACGGAAGCGCATGTCAAGAGAGACAGTAAGACAGAGACTGAGAGCGAAACGGGGGGGCAGGAGGCGGCAGTATATGTGCCTGTGGGTCTGTTAAAGGGCTCAGCACACCACGTCTCCTTTGCCCTTCCCTCCCTCTCTCTCTCTCTCGTCGCTCTCATTTCTCGTTTGCTTGTTTATTCGCTTGGGCCCGGCTGTGTTCTCGTCGCCGCTGCCGGCCCCCCCCCCCGTCTTCGCCTTCGACCTCGTCGTTGTATGAGGCGCGCCTGTCTTCTCGTGTTTTTCCTACGCACGTTAACTGTCGCGCCTCAGTGTGCACACCACCAACTTTTTTGGAGCCCTACGGTGCCGCCCGCCAGCCATGCGCGCGCGGGGGAGGGAGGGGGGGGGGCTGGTCACCGCGGTGAGCAAACCAGTAAAAGGGGGGTAAAGCGCGAGGCCCCCGCTCTCTTACGCAGTGCATGAGAGGGAGGCAGACAAACAGACGCACACGGCCACGCCTGGAGCCGTGTGGACCAGGGCGCAACTGCAGAACGTCCTGTGCAGCGATGGGTGCAGTGAGAAGGGGGCAGGCGGCTGGTGATGCTGCGCCACCATTGCCCCTTCCCTTCCTTTGGTGTTTTCCTCTACGTCTCCGCCTTCCCGCCCTGTTTCTCGGTGGCGGCGCCCTTACGTGGTGTGCGGCTAGGGGTGGCGGGGTCGATGGCGGGGAGGGTCTCCGCACTGCACGCATATGTCATTGTTGCAGCGTCAGCAACGTGGCTTCACCCTTCGACACATGGTGCTCCGAAGCGACCCCTACCCACCCACCCCCTCCCTCCTTCATTTCTGTTTCTGCTCAACCGCAATGCACTTGAGTGCGACCTGCCTCTACCGTCCCCCCTCTCTCTCCATCTCTACTTCTCCCCCTGCTTGTACCTCTGCTCTCGTGATTCCGCCCTCTCCCCTCCCCCTCCACAACCGCCTGTCCCTTCCCAGGTCGACAGAGAGGGGAGGGGCGAAACATCTGCAGAGGAACCCCGCCACATTTTATTTTCGGCCAGCATCCCAGCAAGGCGTGTGAGCTGACACACACACACACACGCGCGCGCGCACAGGGAGAGAGAGCATGAGTGCATCTGCCACGACACTCCCTGGCGTCCTGGCAAGGGGACCGGCGCTGCACGCCCTCGTCCGTGTGGAGCTTACCAACGGCACGATAGTGGTGGGGCGCCTGCTGGAGATGGATGCGGCCACCATGAACATGAAGGTAGACGCCATCACATTCACTGCAGTGCGCCGTCAGCATGGCCATCCGGGCGCGGACGCCCCAGCGACGCGCTCACTCGCGACGCCAGGCAAGAGCAACAGCTCTGCTGGCGTGGTCCACGGCTTGGCGGCACGCAAGGCGGAGGATGCCGTAGAAGTGAGCCCCATCGCCCTGCGGTGCATCCAGAGCATCGTTGTGCGTGGCGCCTGTATTCGTTACTTGGACTTCATCCACGAGGCCAAAGACGGCGGCACGAGCTACGGTGAGGTGCTGGTAGCCGCGGAGCAGGTGAAGCCTTCCGTGTAAAGGCGCTTGTGAAAGAGAAAGAGAGCCACTCACACAGAGCGGTTAAGGAGTTCTTTGGTGGAGGCATGTCGAACAGATTCTCGGCAATGGCTGCCCCTGGGGAAGAAATTCGTTGTAGGTGTGCGTGCGAGTGCACGCGTGGGTTGTGGGTTTGACTGACTCACTCTCTGCCTACAGGGGGGGGGGAGAAGCGAACGACACCCATTGGACGAGTGATGACGAGCGCCAAGGGGGAGGGGGGGGGGGGGCGAGGAAGTAGGGTGAGTGAGAGGGGAGAGAAAGAATGCGGTGTGAACTCTGTGCATTGTACCACATGGATCCCCACGCCTTCGTCTTTGGAAGCCAGTCTCCGCTCCCCTAATCCCCTCCGTTACGCATTCCTTCAACCGATTCACTCACACGCACGCGTGCTAGCTCTCAAGATGCTATGCCAGTGTGCTTGTCTCATGTTAACCGCGGGGCTGGAGGAGTGCGTGTGAGGATCCTGATAGACACTGCTGGTCGTTTCTCTCCACCTCCCAAGTGGCCACCTAAACACCACACAACGCAGGGCGGAGCATAGTGAGAGAATATGAGGGAAGGAGAGGGGCGGTACGTGCTGGTGTGAAAAGGGAAGAGCGCTCGAGATCCCAATAAAGTGCCGCCCACTGCTTCCTTCGCCCCACCATCCCCCACGCCCCCCTTGCGCGCACATGCGCGCTCTCGCTCTCTATCGTAAAAGCCGCCTTTATAGGAGATTCTGGTCCATCTGGCATCTCCTACGGCCCCTTTCACACGACGCAGACAGAGACGCACATCTCATCTCCCCCTCCCTCCCCCCCCCACCTCTTTTACCCTCTCCCGTCTCCCTCGCTCTCTACACAGGCCTCTCTCCCTCTCCGAGCACGGTGTGGGCGTAAGCCGCGCGAGAGTGGAAATCAATGCTGCGGTAAGGCAACAGAAGGAGGGAAAGGAAGAGGTGCGTCCCGTGTGGCGGCCAACAAAAACACGCAGAGAGAGAGGCAGCCAACATTACTCAGAGAAGCAGAGAGACACATCGCACCTTTGGGCAAGAGGGCCACACATATATACGCACCGCTACCTTAGCTGTAGCGCCAGACACCCCCCCGCCCCACCCCTCTCCTCTCGTCTCGCCGTTCTTCTTTGGTTGCCTTCGCCTGCACATGGGTAGGTGTGGGCACAGGTGTACTGCAGCTTAGTGAGTGATAGCAAATCTCGCCTCTCCTCCCCCCCCTTGACGACAGACGGACGCCTCAGCGCGCCGCATCCCACCAACCCAGCACCCACCGCTCTGCGGGTGGGGGTGCCCGACAGCCCCCCCTCCATCTCTCCCAATGCTGAGCCAGCTCTGGCGGTGACAGGGCCGGGCACCTGCGTCGTAGGGGAGGTCGGAGCGATGTATCGCTAGTGACGCTGGCGGCCATGCCCTGGATGGCGTTGCGTCGGGGTGGCCTGCGGCTGCCTCGCACCGCGCGATGGGAGCGGCTGTGACAGGACGGGGAGGGTCGAGCGAGGGGTTGGCCTCCCTGCGCTGCGGCAGGGAGTGGACACGTTGAAGCGAGGAAAAGATTGTTTTTGCCGAGTAGCGATCCCCGACGAGCATCGCCGAGAGTAAAAGCCACGCAAGTCCCTCTTCTTGTCGCTGTCGCTCCTCTATTCCGCTCCTTCTCTGTTGTCCTCTCTCCTTCCCTCTCCCTCCTCCACCCCCCCCCCCGCGGCACCGGACATAAAAGCGCAAAGGGTCACAGACGCGGACACTTCCTCGTTTAGCCATCACACACACACAGAGAGAGAGAGAGAGAGACAGGCACAGACACATCCTTTGCGGCCTGTGTGCTGCCTGCGTGAACTCGTTACTGCCGTCGCAGGGCCCCTCTCCCTGCCTTCAGTTGTGCTTCTCCATCTGACGGTGTGCTTGCGTTGCACCTTCGTTCGTTCCACCACCCTATCAGCACATACGACCTCACCGTCTCGGTGCTTTGCTCACGGGGCTGACCCCCGCACCTCGCGCATGCGTTGAGTCATCGAAAAGAAGACGTCGACTGAAACCCCACCCCGCACGAGACACCTACGCGACGTAGCGGGAATGCGCCATGGGCTGCGCGAATCAAAAGTCACATGCGCAGCAGATAGCTTACCAGCGGGAATTCCTTGGCGCCTGCTGGAACAGCGCCCTCAGCGACGATGAAGCTAAGGAGTACCTCGCAAGTCGGTGGATGGGGATATCGAGGCCAGTGATGGCGCTGCACACCAATAACCACTGCTTCACCGTGCGCGCACTGTGCAAAGAAAAGAAGACAGTGGCCCCTACTACAGTGGACCCATCCAAGACGCCGGTGGCCGCTCCAGGAAACCCAACTGGAGCGCGGCCCGACTTGGGAGGAAGTCTCGGAATCGAAAACGGTGGTCTGTGTAGCTTCGCCAGTGCCAGTGTGGGCGGGAGCTCATCAACCCACGTCCCTCTGCTCTATCCAGATCGGGTTCCATACTTGAACACCTGTTTGCCCATAACTGCGCACCCTGAGCCGACCCCGGCGCCAACCGGTAATTCCGTGCCTGCCAAGACATCAACGACAAGCTGTCCAGGGGCCGGGAGCCCACGGACAACGATGCGCCAAGGGCACACCAGCAGCCACGGGTGCCCCCACCCGGCCAACAGCGACCCCGAGTCTGCCATGGCCAACGCCTTCATCACTGCCGCCATCACAGGGAAGACGAAGAATGCTGAGTCTGGAACACTACGAACGGTGATGAAAGACGCGATCGAACTGGAGAGGATCGCTCACAGCCACCACCCGTACCTCCAGCGCCACGAGCTCTCGGTCTACGGCGGTGTTGTCTTCCGCTGTGCCCCGGCCCACCGGCTGTACCACCGCATCTCTTTTGTGCCAGAGCCGCGCGCGAAACGGCTGGGTAACGCACCTCTGTCAGCCGTGGCGGACAGCCGGCAGGATCAACAGCAGCAGAGTGCGCTGTCCACCCCGCTTGTCACACCGAGCGGCGTGGCGGCCACTGATAGGGATCGCTCGCGCATGAGAGGCTTGGGTAGCCCTCTCAGGAGGCGCACTGGTGGGGTAAAGCGCTCACCCATACGCAGGAGTGATAGTGAGCAGGCGGATGACGTGTCCACCCTTCGCCTCGGCTCCTCCATGGCACGGCATACAATCTCCTCTGGAAGCGACTGGGCGACGGTCGATCCTCTGAGCCCGTCCAACAATTACCCCATTGAAGACCGTGACATTGACGGCGTGGCAGCTACCCGGCCACCCGTGGTCATTGGGAGCATTACGGCAATGGAACTGCAGGCCCTGCCGCCGAGTGCGGAGTTGTGCTTTGGCGGATGGCTCTACGTGAGCTTGCAGGATGAGCAGAAGCGCCTACGTCGGTCGTTAGCGCGGTACGAAGCGCGGCGGCAGCAGCGCGCAGCAAGGCGGAAGGCAGCGGCGTCGCCGATACTCTCCTCTACATGGAAAACCCTCTCAACGTCCTGCAGGGACAGCCGCAGTCAAAGACAACCGCAAGGTGGGCGATGGCACAACTGCATCAACGGTGAGAACGTCGAGGGCGCGTCTGGTCATGACGAGTACCCACTCCTACGCGCTTCCGTGGCGGCGCACTCAACGTCGGCACCACAGCGGCCTCAGCAACCTTGCGACAGCAGCGATGAGCTCACCACGTGTAGTCAGAGTCCTGCGGAGGTAGCACCGCCATCCCCACTAAACGCAGCCCTGGTAGACAGCCAGGCATCACCACCAAGGGATGCCTCGCGCAAGCCCAGTGTCATCGAAGACCGCAGCGACGCTTCCATCGCTGAGACGGAGGGTGTGCCACATGCTGCTACTACAACGGCAGACACTTCCCCAGCGGCTGAGGCAGCGAACCCACACGTCGATGGAGAGAAGGAGCCGCAACTGGCCCAAGGCACTCCTCAGCTATCAAGAGCGCAGTCGGAGGAGCGCGCGACACCCTCCATCGAAACCACCACTGCGCCGCCGCAACCGCATGCATCCTTCTCGAGAGTCTCGGCGTTGGACCTGTCCGCTAGCATGAAGAGCATAGATGCCTCATCTGAGCACAGCCCAATCAGAAAACTCAGCGAACCACGCAAGCGCACCACAAGTGCGTCCCCGCAGCAGACGGAGCCGCCTTTGAGGTCAAGTTCATCTCTGCTAGCCACAATGCGGCGCACAGGAAAGTACGCGCAGGAAGCGATGGAGGCAGACGCGCTAGCGGCGTCGTGGCTGCCCTACGCGTACGTCATCATTGCCGTACCCATGTACGAATGCTCGCTTGTTCCCACCGCCTTCCACACCGCCTTCACCCGGCGCAAGGCCGTCTCTCTCAACCTTGCCAACGCGCAGTCAAGGCAGGCGTACGGTGTCGGCTGCATCACTGCCGCCCGCTACGGTGGTGTGATGGTGGTGGAGTACCGGGAGAAGATCAGCGAAAATGAAGACGCTGAGTGGATTGACGAGCTGCTGCGAGTAGGCTGTGCGTCACAGAAGGAGTACAGTAAGGCAGGAGCCAAGCCAGATGATACGGACACCACAAACCCCCCAGGTTTCTCTGGGTCAGCGACGGCGAGGGCGTCGGCACCGTCGCTGCAGCATTTCTCGCGCACTGTGGTGCACCACTCACGCGCTGAGAAGCTGCGCCACATCAAGGCACGCATCTGGGACAAGCTGCGGCACCAAGGCCTGTACGTAGTCCTCGCTGAGACGCGCGTGGCAAACCGTCGGCACCGGCAGCAGCGCGCCTCCGTCACGAACGGGCTGAACATGACGTTCCAAGCCTCTGCTAGCTGGTTGGGCACACCTGCGCTGGGCGACGAAGACGAGGAGGAAGGCGGCGTCGGTTTCGACTACTACGCCAGGGATGCGAGTGCGGTGGATTATGACTCATTGAGCGACAATCGTGGCACCGGCAGCGACAGCAGTAGCTCCCACGTAGACCTTGCCTTGCGGTCTAGCGGCAGGCGCCGGCGTAGTCTCTGGTTGCAGCTGTCTCGCGGCAGCGGTAATGGCAGTCGCCGGCACCGGCGACGACAGCATCGTCGGGGCAACCATAGAAGCGACTACGACGACGCGGTGCTGAAGGGACTGCGCCCCACCCACTTCGGCTCAAGCGACCAGCGGCGCAGCGTCGGTGGCCGTGGCTTGACGACGACGTTGGTGGATTCCTGTCGGTGGACAGGGCAGAACTACGATGACGACGACTTCCTCTTGCGCGGCACGTATCGACAGATTGGTGGGATGAAGTACTTGGACGTTGTGTCGCTCATAGACGGGTGCCCGGTGTCTGAGCTGGTCCAAGGCATCAAGCGCTGGGTAATGAATCTCCTCTCCATGCCGATCAAGGCCCGTCCTCTCTCTCTGTATCTACAGCGGTACGAGGGCATTGCCTCCTCACTACAGCTACTCAGCACACAGCTAGCGAGTGCCGCCCTCGCTGCCAGCGTCGCCTCTGGACACCTGATCGCCCCGGCGAACCTGAGCTTCCACGCTGGTGGCGTCACCGGACAGGAGGAGGCGGCGGCGTCCTTTGTTTCGCAGCAGCAGGTCGAGGCAACGGGAGGTAGAGTGAGCACATGCAGTTTCTCTCTTGCCTCCGTGACGCTCATGAGCGCCTCCGCTGCTGCCCTCGCCACCCAGGTTCTCCCACACGGTGTGTCGTACAACACCTACTACAAAGGTCCGCTTGATCCCGTCGTTCGAGCCGTACTATCGCCAGAGCTGGAGCTGATGATCGCGGCTTGCCAGACGCGTCAGCTGCCAGAGATTTTTCGCACACCGCAGTCCACTGCGGCGCACATGGTGACGAACGCTGGAGCAACCAACGCCGGACTCTCCTCCCTTAACTCTTCCGCTTCGGTCGCTCGCAGAAGTAGCCGTGACAGCCACAGGAGAAACAGTGGAATTTCCAGCCCGACGCCGCAGTTCCTGCCATCCGTGTCAAGCAGCGATCCCGGGTGTGTCGCCTCCGGTGAAGCAGGTGCAAGGGCTGTAGCACAGGTACAGGGCAGCCCCCCGCTGCCTACTGGGCTGAGTCCGGCAATGCCGTGCGCAAAGTACCCTTTCTGTGTCGACGTCAAGAACCACCCTAGCACCTCGGCATCCAATGATCTCCTTCCTGCACCGCTCCTCCCTAGTGCTATGCTGCCTGCCGTGCTGTCACTCAAGCACAAGTCTGTGGAGGACTCCTCGGAGGCCGCAGAGCGCCTCCCGTACGACAATTCATCGCAGAACGGCAGCATGGTCGGCAACAGCTGTACTGCGGTGAATGGACGAGCACTGGCAGCAGCAGCAGTGCCGGCGGCGGCGGCGGGGCTCGGCGACGGTATTGACAACGCTAATGGAAACGGCATTACAAACGCCAGCTTTGCTTCTCCGCTCAACACGTCCTTGTCGTCATTCCGCGTGTTCAAAAGTGGCACTGTCGACATCGACGCGCTGGCCGTCCCCTCGCTGGTGCAGAGCGGGAAGCAGCAAGAGATGCCGTTGTTGAGAAGCAGCTGCCCCGGTGACGCTGCTGCTAAAGGAGGAACGGCAGGCAGCGGCACTCGCGCAGACGACGCTGCTGAGGCTGAAAAGCCGCGGCGCGTCAGGGACTCAGACAGCAACGCGTCCGCCGACCCCCGCAGCACGCCGGACGACGCAAACCATCCTCGTCAGCGCCCCCTGCGCGAGCGACCAGCGGCAAGGGAAGCAGCTGCAACTGAGTGCCACGACAACAGCGGGGAGAACAGTGCCAGTGATGAGAACCACAGCGGCACGGCGGTGCGCCAGAGAGTTGACAGAGCTGCTGCCTTGGCTGGCGCAGAGGAAGAGAAGGTGCCGCATAGAGAGCGAGAGTGGCAAGTAGCGGACCGCGAGCTGCGGGTGCTCAAATCGGAGCTGTATGAGCTGCACTACCTCGTCTCTATCGCCCGCAGTGAGCTGCTGGAGAGATTGGAGGAGAGTATCCAGCTTGGCGCCATCTTCCTACCCCACACGCGGCCCGATCAAGTCGCCCTCTCGCTTCTCACATTGAAGATGATGCGGCAGTACCCCGAGGAGGTGCCCGTGAAGGAGATCCACACGGACTGGGTACCAATGCTGATGTCGCTACTGACCATCTCACGCGATAACATGTTCTGCTGCGCCGACGGCCTCACGCACTCCACCAGCGGCACGTGGGACTTCTTGAAAACGTACAACAATGCCGTCGCGCAGTCGGACGTGTGTGATGGCAATCAGCGTCGCAAGCTGTACGACTCAGGGACGACCAAGTACACGATCGACCCTCTTCCGCCGTTGCCAGCGCCGCGTCCGCTACACGACATCGTCATTGCACCGCAGCCCGTTCGCTTCACCAAGGAGGCACTACATGAAATAAAGCGCGTTGGCATGGACGAGTCTGGTTTGTCCTTCACATTCTCTGGCGGCTCGTTCGGCGTTCTGGCTGGCGTTCTTTACTACTACGCCGACTTCCTGCGCGCCAAGTACCGCAGCGAAGTGGCGACAGCGAGCGGGAGGCCGAAGGAGGCGGGCGCCACGGTGCAGGACGTGCTGGCGCGCGGCGGGTTCAACGTCTTCCTGCGGCGCATTTGGGTTTGGGGTATGATGCCGGACTCCAGCGAGTACAAGTTTCCCATTTCCACCGCAACCACCCAGGTGAAGCAACTACTGCGGAGGAAACTGTCGCGCCGCGACAACGCGAATTCCGCTAGCTCGGCAGAGCCGAAGTCGGCTCGATTTGCCGATGGCGTCGATTACGTAGTGACGAACACAGCGGGCCTAGACAGTGGCAGCACTCGTATGAAAGGGAAGCCCTTCTGTAGTGCCGAGGCCTACGCTCTCTACGACGCCATCGTCCACTACCTCGGCACGCTCGAGGAGCTCCACACGGAGCACCAGGGCAACGCCTCCATCGCAGCACAGGGCTTGGTGAGGCGCCGGTCGACGCTGATGGCCTGGCGTCGCAACAAGGGTGGCCCCGACGCGGCGTTTGTAGCGGACGAAAATAGCGGTGAGATGTGCAGCTTGACCGGGAGCGCTGCTGCTTCACTGGCGGCGGAGCTTGTGCCGAGCTTCGAAATTTGCGTTGCCACAAACTACTACTACAAAGAAATGATGGAGGAGGCGCGACGGCCACGCCCCCGCGCTCGCCGCATCAGCTCCCTACACCGCACTCAGTCGAAGACTGCCGGCGGCAAGCGCTCTACTGTCGCTAGCCTGTCTCCGCCGGCCGCGTCGTCAGGTGCTGCGAGCGGCATCACCAGCGCTGCAGTGGGGGACCGCAAAGCTGAAGCCTCGATTCCGCCACCACGGCCGGTGGGTAGTGCTGGCAATCGCGCCAAGGCTTCGAAAGACGAGGTGCTGGGGAAGGCGCAGCAGCAGCAGCTGGAGGTGCCGTACTGCGGTGGGGAAGAGAAGACAAGGAAGAAATCTCCGCAGCGACAAGCCGTGAAGACGATCTTTCGGTTCTTGACGAACCACTACGAGCAGTGGCGCGCAAAACACAGCGACGACCCTGTGGTGAGCGCGCTGGCGAAGCGCGTTCATGTATCCATAAAGTAAGCCGGCAGACACACGCGAGACCACCAAAGTCGAGATGAGGATGTTCGTCAGAGGGTATCCAGCTGAGTTCGGAGGGGGGTCAAACGCGGCAAGCAAGAGCGTGTGTAGGACTAGGATACATGACCGCGTCCATCGTCGCGGCGGACTGCTGCTCCTCACCCCGGAGCCTCGCTTCATTTGTTTTTCGTTTCATCGGTTCCCTCATTTTCGCTCCCTGAAGACTCGCGAGGTCCGTTGCATCTCATGCTGGGCGTGCATGTATATGTCTCCCTATGGAGCTCTTTTGCCGCCGTTCTCTCTCCCTCCCTTCCCTTGCTCTACGTGAGCGCAGCGCCTCACCCGACACACACATCCAGCCCGAAAATCGCTCGAAATACAGACGCACCCAGCGCGTATCCAACCCTTCTCGCCCCCTCCTCCATCTCTTTCGTCCTCCATGCAAGCAAACTCATCCATGTCGCTCTTCTCGCCTCCCCCGTCTTTCTCTCCCCACCCCCTCCTCACCTGCCCCGTGTCTCGACTCCCTTCAGCAGCGAATTACACGTGGGACGGAGAGAAGCCCGTCGTTTCGCTTCGCTGCTGTTGTTGTGCTTTGCCTTGCGTTGAATATATGCCGCTGACCCCCCTCCTTTTCCCGCGTTCTCATCTTCACAGACTCTCCTACGCGCCTACCACGAGCCGATCATCGACGCTTTCTTTGGCTTCTTCTCTAGTCAAGTGCTCTCCACTCACACACACACGCACACTCTTTGTTGCCCCTCCCCCCCTTTCAGCTTCATTTTAGCTTTGCATTTTGTGCTTAGCACACGGCTCTCCGCCCAGCCACTCCCCGACCACTTTTCCCCTGTTTGTGTGTGTGTGTGTGTGTAGTGGCGTCAATGCTGCGTGCGCGGTGCTCCTACACGGCGGCGCGGTGCTCGGCGGCCATCGCGATTGGTGGCGGCAATGGCGTCCTCGGCGGCAGCGGTAGAGCTGGGGCGGAAAACAGTAGTGGCACAGCTGCCGCCTCCGCCTCTCTGCACGAGCAGCGTCGCTACTCGTTCAAGTACGCGACAAAGCGACAGCACAATGAGGTACGTCAGCCGTCATACATCCACGACAAGCGCTATGGCCTTTTCAGTAATGAGCATAACATCGGTAAATCCCGCCGTGGGCTGCCGCATATCACGCCGATATACACGAAGCACATGAATCTGTGGGAAGCAGACACAGACGCGAGCACCAATCGGTTCTTTCGACACTACGTCTTTGGCCAGCGGGAGGTACACCTATTACTTGGTCGGCCCCATGGCTTTGAAGCCGATCAAGCCGGTGGCCGCCAGGGCGACTCAGCCTACGAGCTCAACACAGATCAGCGCTACAAGGGTGTGCCGCGGCCTGCTATCACGAACCTGCACTACGAGCCGGTGTGGAACCAGACCCTGTATCGCAACACCGCGCATGGCAATCAGCTCACAAATCCGTCATCGAAGCTGACGGCGGCGGTACTGGGGCCGGACTTGATGGAGGTGCGCGACGTCAAGTCTTTTGAGCACTGCAAGGCGTGGTTTGACCGACTTTCATTTCTCATCCAACAGCACTACGACGCTGTCGGTGACATTGGCGAATTTCGCTCGCGGCACACACAACATGTGCACGAGTTCTTTGTGACCTTTCACGAGGCTCTGAGCAGCTTTGATTTCCAGGACCGCTACCTGTACGACCAGTTTGCCAAGGCGCGGCCGAAGCATCTGGAAGACCTCTTCGCCATCTTCCTGGAGATGGAGGCGAACTACGTGAACGAGGACTACTGCCCTCGATGCAGCTTGCCGTACGCAACGACGCGGTACTGCGGTGAGGGTGACCCGAACACGCCGTTTCGCAAGCACCGCGGTCGATGGGCACCGCACCAGCATTGGGGCAAGGAGTGGTACGACGTCGTGATGCGCCGCGCCGAGGCGCTGTGGTACCGTGCCACCGATGACCCGTTCTTTGGCACGACGTCGCACACCCAGCGCCAGGCAGAGGCTTTGCTCTCTGTCTACATCAAGACGAAGCACCGCGCCAAGGTGGTGGACTTCGTGCACGCGATTCGTGGATCAAAGGAGTTTCTCCTGGGGCAGCTGCAAATCACGCCAACGATGCAGAAGGCCGTCGATGACCTGCTGGACAGCACACCCCACGAGCATCTCCTCACGAACGCCTTCAAGCTAGAGAGCAGGGCCGCCAAGTATACAGGTGACGCGCAGAGCGTGCCGCACTCACCTCTGCAAATGCGGCTCGATATGGAGATGAACAAGTACCGCCGACAGCAACGCGAGGAGGGAGTGGTGCGGATCCCGCCTACCTCGTGGAAGCTCGACACCTCCGCGATTGTGCCGTACAAGGTCGACCCGCAGACGAAGCAGGTGACAAACTGGCGAGCTGTGAAGGAGGGCATTGAGCAGTCCTTCCTCGCCACAGGCCTTCCCAAGGAAGCGTACACGAGTGAGGAGTGGCGTGAAATGTTGCACCTAAAGGAACGCATCGCCAGTCGCGGCGCGCGCCGCGCACAGTTGGAGGCCGACCGCCAGGCGGAGGAGGCACTCATGGCGAAGAAGTACGGGCAGCGCTCTCCTGCAGCAACCAGCAGCTCGTCGTGGTGTGTCTTTCCTGACGCGGCGTGGTATCGTGTATTTGAGACCGCGGCGGAGGTGTTGAAGCCGTACGGCGTCACCTACGCCGGGCAGCGCGTGCTCGTGCGGAGTCGGACGTACGCCAATCCCGCGGCAGTGCCGTACACGGACCCGGCGTGCAACGCCTCTGTGCTGCTCGACACCACTCCGGAGGCGTGCGGTGTCTTTGGTGGATTCGAGTCGGGCGAGGTGCTGCGTCTCTCCCCAAGGGAGCCGGAGGGCGCGGCGGCGTTCGACGTGGTGGTCGTCGGTGTCGACAAGAGCGGTGCCGAGAGGGAGTGGTGTCTGTACGCCATGTACCGCGACGCGGCATCGCAGACGAGCAAGGGACTACTGAACCTCGGTACAGACTGCCTGCAACTACTGCTCAGCTACGCCAAGGTGGAGCAGATGCGGAGGCGCGCGGTCGTCACGGTACTGGATGCTCAGCGTACGCTGCCGGAGGAGCACCTCGGGCAGGTCGTCGGCGTGCGGGGGGGAGAGCTGTACGTGCAGTGGCACCTGCAGCTCGGAGGCAGCTCTGAACTCGACCGAAGCGTCGCTGTCCCGCTCGGCAGCCCGGAGACGGTGAAGCAGTTGTACAAGCTGCAGACCCTGGCGGATGCAGATGGGGCACCAGCGCTGCTGCAGGAACCACCGTCGTGGCGCACGCCATTTCGTAACGACTCGGTCGATGAGCGCCTCAAGGCGCTGGAGCAGGCGCCGTTCAAGCGGGAACAGTGGGCATCTCTCATCCAAGGCAAGTATACACCAAAGGTAAAGAAATACGGGTACGCGCAGCACACAACGCAAGACGACTTTCAGACGAAGGAGTACAAGGATCGGCTGCTGGCGCGGCAGTACTTCCACAACCCACAGGCGTTCTCCGTCATTCCGGAGCGGCACGAGCGGTCAGTGAGGTTTATGGGCAAATGGGAGCATCAGCGCGTATGTGGACTGCCGACAGTGGACCGGGATGAGCTAGAGAAGGGCTGGGGCGAGGCGGAGGAAATCACCGACGCCGCGGTGGACGCGATTGAGCAGGCGCTACGCGACATCAGCGGCCGGCGACCCGGCAACTTTGTCAAGTCCCCGACGGAGACGCAGTCGCTGCGCCTCAATGAATCATGGTGGACACCACTGGAGTTCGGCTGGGAGGAACACAACCGTGAACAGATGGCCTTCCTCGACAGTAGTGAGCGCCGCATCATTGAAAGCGCGCGACTGCCATTCGGTGGCAGGCGACCGCCCTTTGGAACGACCTACGGCATGGGGGAGCGCATTAGCGAGATTGCAGCGGACTACGCGAAGGGGTTCGGACTGGGCCCGCATGGGCACTCCCCACAGCACGACACGACTCACTTCAACACGCTCGAGGAGGAGCAGCAGCGCGCGAAGGCGCTCGGCCTCGGCAACGCACTTGTGCGACTCTTCCACGAGAAGCTGGGCAACCAGGACATCCAAGCCTGGGCATCGCAACAGTGTGGTGAGTCTGACGCCAACGTACGCCACCTTCTACTCTCCGTTCAGGAGTGGCGCATGAAGGGACGATCGCCGTCACTGCTACTGTGCAAGGTGCTGCAGCGATACTTGAAAGAGGAGCTCGATGCCTTCAATTGTGGACTGCCGGCTCACGTGCCGCGTCTCGCGGTGCCGTACGCTGCTGCGTCTGCTGCCGACAGCAACGGCAGCAGCAGTGCCGGGAATATCTGGGTGGATGTCGACCGCAAGGCCTTTGCCCTGGAGCACGCTAGTGAGTTCCATCGCGGTGACAGCGATGAGCCATACATTGTCGGCCTCGTGCAGCGCGCTGGTATGAGCAGCGGCAGTGACGGCGCCTCGCCGACGGGCAGCGACACCGACAGCACCTACGCCGCGTACGTTCAGCAGGATGTGCTACAGCGTTTTCAAGTAGGCCTGGCCCGCATCGTCGGCCGCGGCATTCCGAGCTCAATTATTTTGGAACGCACCGTGAAGAATAACCGCAGCCTTGAGCGGGAGAGCGCCAAAATGCTGACGCTGGTGCTCGTAGGGGAGCTGGCGAAGCTGCTGTCGAAGATGCGCGTCTCGGCGGACAACATCTCGATGGTGGTACGCGGCCTCGCCCAGTGCCCGGAGAAGGAGCTGTTGGGTGGTGGCGACTTTGCGGTGCCGGTGTCACTCATCTTCAGCTGGAGTGGCCCGCAGTCGAATCGTTCCGCCGCAATCAGCAATAGCGGTGCCAGCAACGCCAGCTCCGGTGCTTCCCGCGGCGCCGGTATCCGTTCGGTACAGCAGATGATTGAGCGAACGCGACAGAGCTCCAGTGCTGGCAGCAGCGGCAGCAGGGACGGCGAGAAGATGGTAGCGAAGGTGTTAGAGGAGCTGGCGTGGAGTCAGGACGGCGTCGCTGCCGATGTCCTCTACGCCGTGCAGCGGAACCAAGCGAACCCCGCGCTACGGCAGGAGTTCCGGAATGCCTTCCTGCCCGTGTGCTCAAACGACTCCCAGAAAGTGCAGCAGATTTACACCGACTACACGTTGGGCAAGTTTGTGCCCAACATCACGGTCGCCATTGAGGCCTTTGTAAAGTTCCTGGGGAACATTTCAGCGCATCCGGAGCGGGTGACAAGCGCTGTGGAGTACTTCGAGGTGGACAGCACGCGCCGCGCGGATGGCACGGAGGGAACGGGCCAGTACACGCAGGTGCGTTTGCTGCCGCCAGAGATGGGGCCATTCCAGTACGAGAGTACCCTCATCGAGTCTATCGAGACGGCAGAGCGCTTCCGTCGGTACGGCATCCTTGCCGGTCCAACCTGCGTCCCCACTTCTGGCTTCATTGCGGCGAACTGTAAGTCGCTCACTTACATGACGCATCGCGACAAGGAGGTTGTCTACGTGACAAGAGAGAATGACCAAGGGCTGCTCAACGCGCTGCGCACCTCTGCCCTCTTCAATAGCATCTCCAGTAACCCGAAGCTGAGCCACCTGTTGAAAGAGAGCCCTGGTAGCGATCAGCGCCGCAGCAGCGGTGGAGGACAGCCGCACGCGCTGCTGGTGGATAGTTTCAACCGCTTTTTCTACCGGGTCGCGCCGATGCTGAGCTTCTACGAGAGTCTCCTAAAGGAGTACAGCGCCACAATGCCGTCCGCCCAAGCCGAGGCACAGATCGCCAACCTTGGGCTTGCCCGTGCCTTGGAGAGCGAGGCGTCGACGACCATCGAGCAGGACTTCCGCCGCAACGCGGAGCGCTACTGGCGCAACGTACTGGAAGGCCGTAGCGGCGAGGAGGCCACGCTGGGCAGTGGCGGTCGTGGGTCAGCCAGCGCGCAAGGCCGCCAACCTCCCCAGCAAGGAAGTGGGCGCGCCAGGCAGTCCGGCTCTGGCAGCCGCAGAGGCAGCGGTGAGTTCAACCTTACCAGCATCGTAGGCCACCGCGCTGCCGCTGGCGCGCGCGGCGAGAAGGGCCAACCCTTTGCTTCATCGTCGAGCAGCGGCAGCACCATGGCGACGGCGGCATCCTCATCGGCACGTGTCAAAGACCTGCTGGGTAACTTGAAGGGCGGCGGCAGCGAGGCTGGACGTGGAAAGGGCTCTCGTCCTGCCAGCCCGTCCGGCGCGACCAGCGGCAGTCGTGGTGGTCGCAGCAACAGTAGCAGTGGGGATAAGAATCGTGGCGCAAGCGGGAGAAAGTGAGGTGTGCTAGCGCTCCTCGTGTGCGCTGGGTATTGGGAGGGTTGCGGGTGGTGTCGTGCGGGTATTCGTGAACTGCAACGACGTCGGTGATTGTGCAAATGGCGGAGGACAGCGGCAGCGGCCGTGCGACCGGCTGGTGTGCTGCGCTGCGACCTCAGTTTGGTAAACGGTAAGTTCCCCATCGGCAGTGATCGCCCACAAACACGTGTGTAGCCAACGGAAAAGGCGGCGACACTAAAAATAAAAGGGCGTGGTGGGGCTCCCAAGGGGGGCTACGCCCAGGGTCTGGCGGGGTGGGTGTGTGCTGCTGGTAAGCACCGGCGACGAAGCTCTCATTCTCTCTCCGTGTGTGTTGGGTCTCCCTCACCCGCATCCAATGACGTTTCAGCGTCGCCCTCCTCCTCCCCTCCCCTCCTCCTGTCCTCTTTTGCTGAGGCGCCTCTCTTAACGGCGAGATGGCCGGCGGCAGCGGCGTATGGGGGAGGGGGAGGGAGCAAGCGTTGAGTGAGGCACATGCTCGGGCCCACTGTATGCCCTCTGCGCATAACTTGAGCCAGGGACGCGTGGAGGATCACGCCATTGCGCATCCCCCACCACCACCACCACCACCACCAATCACCTTCGTCCCCTCCCCCTCACTCAACTTCTCCTGGGCCTCCCCTCGGTTCTCTTCCTGAGCTGTTTGGCTGCTGCTATGGCATGCGCTTATTTCCTCTCGCTTCTCTCGCCGGTTCTCGAAGCGACCAACTTGATACGCGTAAGTTTGCTGCCATATCTACGCCCTCTCCCTCCCCTTCTCCACCTGTCTGCGTGAGAAGCGCTGACCCACACACTCCGCCGACGCATAACACGCCGCAGCGCCTTCTTCTTTCCCCGTCCTCGTCGGTCAGATGTGGAGAGAGCCCAGCGATAGGGGCTGGAAAACGTCAAACGACAAAATTGCAAGAAGCAGCGCAGCCCCTACACCTTACTCTACCCAACTCTGCGCATAGACGTACACGCCCGCACCCTCCCCCCCCCCTCCATTACCCACCATCCAGCCCTTTCGACAGCGCTTCGGCTTAGACTCGGGGGGGTGCACTGAACCTCTCCCCTCCGTCTGTGCTCGGACTGCGTCTCACCCACACGCACACACAGAGAGAGAGACCACAGAGACATACGGATGCGGAGAGAGCGCGAGACCTCTTACCGAGACACGAGCATGTGCATGACACACAGACGCAGATGTCCGGTGTTTTCGTCACCTAACACGTGACCACGTATACCCCCACCACCATCACCACTCCCTCCCTCCCTCCCCAACCTCTCTTATGCACAAGCCGCATCACCGTCGACCATAGCACATCCTTCCCCACCTCGCCCCATTCGCTGGTGTCCCTCGCGCATACATATATGTGCACGCACGCACACACGTATATGTATACGTACATATAGCTGCAGGCCTACAATCAAAACTGGCAGGCGAGACACATTACCCCCACCCCACCACATCGCCCCCCCCCCTCCTCCTCTCTTCTCACTGTACGTGCTCAGAGTGTTCGTCTGATTTTTCTCTCGTGTGTCTCTCTCGAAGCTGCGTTCCTCTTGGGCCATCACCCAGGTGCCTCCGGTGTATAAAGCACGCGCGCGTGTGTGTGACACAGCTGAAAGTGCACTCAGCGGTAGAGGGACACTTGACCCCCCCCATAAATGCACCTCACCCTTCCCCACCCCCCGCTCTTTTTTCATTCATCTTCATGAGCACGCGGCACTGATCTGCGCAGACGCCTGCATCGGCACCTCGACCGACACGCGTACGGTATCTACGCGGCCATCATATATTTTGGCCCTTGTGAAAGAGACAGCTGCGTGCGCCAGTTGCCTCGATCTCACACACGCTCGTGTGCAGCTGGAGAAGGAGCACCTGTCTCACCCTCTTTCCCCTCTGCTGGTCTCCTCTTGGGCTCTACTCCTTTCCTCCCCAGGCACTCCATTCGATGCACAACTCCACAGCGCGAAGACGCACTTCTGCCGAGCCGCAGCGGCAGACACAGGAAGGCCATCATCAGAAGCACGAGGATGCTGCACACAATCAACGACAAGGAAGCTACATGATCTCCAGCAGCGGCGCTGCCCTCGAAGGGGCGCAGTCGCTTCAAGCAGCTCACTGGGCACGTTATTCGAGTAGGGCGCCGCAGCAGCAACCTGAGATCACACAAAACGTTGGCGGCACGCCAGCCTCACTGCTGCTGTCGCGGAGCATACGCGACCAGACGCACCCTCGCACTACCGGTAGCCCCTCCAGCGTGATCAGCGCGCGCAGGGCGCATAGTGCCGACGACAAGAACAACACCAGCGTCCGCGGAAATGAATCCCTCACGATCGGGATGCCGCGAAGCCTCAGCCGACACACCACCGCCTTCCCGTCTCACTACCTCTCGACTAGCTCTCCTAGCACCTCATCCTCCTCGCCCACCACCGCGTCTACCGCCGAACTGGAGATGCCAATGCAGCTCGAGTCGCTGTGGAGCAACATTGACCGCTACCTCTTCGCGGTCTACACGACCCTGCAGACGGGTGACGAGAGCTCGCTGCGGTCCTTGCGGTGCCCGAAACACCGAATGAGCTGGTACACAGTCATTTACAACGCCTGCAGCGGCGACCCTACCAAGTCGCGTGAGCTCTACGCACGCCTCGCACTCCTCCTGCTGCACCTCCTTGAGTCCCACGTCCTCTTCCCCATCCTGCAGAATGTGGACCACAGCCGTGTGCAGTTTCTTACAGGCACGGAGGACTACAGAGGCACGCACGGAAGTGGAAGTGCCCAGCAGGATCAAAGTAGCCGCAGCGCCCCGACGGAAAGCGGCGCCACTGGTGGCAGCAGCAGCAGCGGCTGGAGTCGTTTTAAGAACATCGCCGCTGCTGCTGCCACCAGTGAGCCGGTGCACAGGGCACCTTCAAAAGAAACGAACCGCAGCTCCTCCTACAGGAGGTCCTCCAGCGGGCACGGTAACACCAACGGCTCCTTCGCGTTTGTGAGGCGCCTGCTCTACCCCTCGTCGTACCCAACCGAGACAACCACAGCGGCGAGAACGACCCCAGTCGGCGGCGAAGGCAGTAAGATCAGCAAGGAGAAGGTCGGTGCAAGGTGGCCTCCGCAGTCGCCAAGAGCACCCGCGACACCAGCCCCGGTAGACGGTGGCGCAATCACGAGCAGCAGCGTTGTCGGCCGTGGCACCAGTTGGTTTGGGCAACAAGGCAGCAGCGCTCGCTGGGGTGCTGCACCGACGTCAGGCCCGCACGGCACCTTCTCTCACCACCACGCCCGCGTCGCATCAAAGACGGGGCGAGTACTCGTTGACGCCGAAGAGGAGGTGCTGTCGGAGGTAAACACCATCTCTCCCGCATCGCGGCACTCACCTCGGCGACTTCAGCTCAGGGAAAGTAGCAGCGACAGCAGCTCTGCAGCCGCTCTTGCGTCCTTCAACGACACCGAAGAGGGGAGCCCCGGGCTGCGCACAGGCGCTGACGACGACGAGGACGAATCACTACACACCATGAACTCTTACCTCTCTTCCGAACACATCGGTCCTCTAGGCCGCATCCGCACCAGCACACACTCGGGCGAAGACACGAGTGCCGCAGCTGTGCGCGAGGGTGGCATGGCGGAGCTACCGACGAACGCCATCTCGTCTCTCATGTCAACTCTGACGCCAGGCGACCACACGCTTTCCCCATCTCTCTCCCCAGACCCGTCTGTGATGACACCCATCATAGCCAGCAACACCACTTCCTCCCCAGTGAGGGACACTGCCGTAACCCTTGCCCCATCTGCGGCCAGCGTGACCACGAACGAAGCGGCAGCCTCGCCCACCGTCCTTGTCTTCTCTGCCACAGCGACGACGGCAACACCCGCTGCACACGCCGCCGACCCCGCCCACCCCAACGAACGCCGCTTTAGTCTCTGCTACACATTCCTACAAGAGTGGCGAACGTTTCTGGTCTTCCGCAGCGTCGTACTCTCGTGCTTCCGCTACCTAGACCAGTACTACACCCGCCGCTTTGGCATGGACACGATCACGCTCATGTGCTTTAAAGTGTTCTACGTGGTCGTCTACGAGCCCCTTCGGCCACTGCTGCGGATGGAGCTGCGCTACCTCATGCAGTACGTGCGCGAGGTGTTCGAGACAACGGACCAGGTTGCATGGGAGCAGCTAGGGCTTATTCAAGAGACGTACCGTGTCATTACAGAGCTGCTCCTCCTCGTGCAGTCTACCTCGTCCTCCATGGTGGCTCAGCAGCAACAGCAGCAGCAGACGGGGCCTAGTGTCAGCGGCGGAGGCGGGGGTACGGCAGCGGCAGTCGGCGCAGCAACGGCGTCCGCAGCGAGAAGCCCCAACATCATGAACACCCCCCCAAGCCTCGTGGCCCCTTTTGCTGAAGGTGTGTCATCAGTGGTGGACCCACTCACGATCGCCACTTCGGCGGTGGCGGAGACGTCCGAGAGGAGTCACTCCGGCAGCCGTGCTCGAAGCGCTGTTAGCGGCCACAACTTCAGCACACCGAGCAGTGCCGCCAGCACTCCCAATGTGGGCCTGCTCGACACGCGCAACAGCGCCAGCACCGCTGCAACTCCTTCTCCGGTAGTCGCTGGAGGAGAGAGATCTGGCGCGCATTCACACGTCAGCAGACGACGTCGTTTGCTCTCTCTATTCACGAGTGGACGCCTCGGCGATGGCGCAAAAGGCGGCAGCAACAGCGGCCGCGCCCAGCGAGCCACTTCCACCCCAGCGGACCTGCGACCGAGTCTGGCATCAGCGGCTTCGTCCGCGGCAGGACAACCCGCCCCCTTTGAAAGCAACCGTGGCGTCGGTGCTGACAACAAAGACATGCTGCGGTCGAAAGGGGGCCGTGATGGTGACAGCGGTGGTCTGTCGGCTAGGGATGAAGCGGATGGCCGAAGCGATCAGCAGCAGGAGGGTGCGGTGAAGAGCTACTACATCGCTGCGCCTGCCGTGGTAGTGGACCTCCGCGGCACAGTTGAGCTACGTGATCGCCTCGAAGGCCATACGGCCGCCCATCACCTGACCACACAGGCACTAAAACAGTGGGAAGGCATGCCCGCTGACCGCCGGCCGCGTCTCGGCACTATCATCAAGGAGATTGCGAAGCCGTTGACAACCATCGTAATGGAGGATGTAGCCAACGAGTACGTCGCCGGTATCTACGCCTTCTACCGCTACAGACGTGACGCGCACCGCCGCAGTGAGCAAGGCCGCCGCGGCTACGTGGCTTGGGCAGTTAGTGTGAAGGAGCTGGAGAGGCATGTGTGGCGGCGGGTTCAGTTGCCCTTCCTGCACGCCTCGCTGCGGTCTGCACTGAACGAGGTGCTCGTTGTGGAGCCGCACCGCAGCATTCTGCTGGATACCCGCTTTGGGTTGCGTGCGCTGCTAGATGCATGGAGCGCGAACGTGGAGGCGGCGGGCCTTTGCTTGGCCCCGCAGATGTCGGCCACCACGGCGTGGTCTAGCGGTGCCGCAGCGCAGGTGGGCGGCAGCGAGTACCTGGAGTCGCTGATATCGACTGGGTTGCGCGGTAGCCATCAGAGCCGCAGCTCACCCTTCCCGCATCAACGCACAACCCGCTCTCCCTTCTTTGAAGCTGATGAGATGCACGAGGAGACGTCACCGATATCATTTTCATTTTTATCCGGAGAGGAGGAAAAGAAGGACGACGGAAGACACAGCGGCAGTGGTGGGGGGGATTGGTGCAGGGTACAGTGGACGACCGCGGCGAGCGGCGACAGCCACAGCACGGTCGTCTCCGCCATCAACCGCGGCAGCGGCAATCGCCTCACAGAAGATCGTGGGGCGTGGGCAGGCAGGGGGCGTGGAGAGAGACACCCATCTACAGTGGCTGTGGGATCCACGCCACGTGGGATGAGCAGTATGGACAACAGCATCTGGGCCCCACCCAAGGAAGCTGCGACGAGCGCTGCCTCCGCACCTTACCAGGGACTTGCTGAGCAGCCATCCCCGTCCTCCGGTACCACCGCCTCTGTAGAAACCAGTTGGACCATTTCTGGCGAGGCCGAGGGCGATTTGGCGTCTGCGCTGGTCGCACTCGAGTCTCTCTATCGCCTTTTCACCGATGTTACCAAAGACGAGTGCTTTGTGCTGATGGCCGCCATCCTCATTACAAAGCTGATCCGTGATGCAGCGGACATCATTGAGCGATACCTGTGCGCTGTGAGCCGCCCAGCATCAGCAGCGCCGTCGCAGCCGCACCCGCAAACACCCGGGATTGAGTTCATGGCAGGCTTGGTCGGACTCATGGCGCGCTACACGGACCTCGTGGAGAGCGTCTTCCACAACCACGCGACCGTGCTTGGTGCCTTGTTCAACGCGATAGAGGAGCTGATGTGTCCCTTTCGCTGGACTCGAAAGGGAGCACTGCAGGCGTCTCAGCAGCGCGCCCACGAGGCGCTTATGGCGGCTGCAGCAACAGCAACACCAAGGGCCTTAGGCAGGTCATTGAGCCAGTTCGCATCGAGCGCCGGCGCGGATCTGCCGAATGTGCTGCTCAGTCGAGACGCACGACAAGCCTCCATGCCGCTCATCGCGCTTGCGGCGAACTACCCACAAGCGGTACAGCAGTTAAAACTATCGGTGTTGGTTGCTCGCTACGTGGACTTTCTCCTGCAGCAGGAGTGCCGGGGCAGTCGAGTGTTGAGTGGTAACCTTCACAAGCGTCTACGCCTCGTTGCACAACTGGTGGCACTGCTCGAGGACAAGGACACGTTTCTCGAGCACTACCGGCTGTGCTTGGCGCGGCGGTTGCTCAGTTATTCAAGTGGTCCGGTGCCACCACAGTCAGGAGCTCCGCCAGGAACGGTATCGGCGGCCGTGGGCGGAAAAGCAAAGCAGGCGTTGGCCGTCGGACGTGCCGTCCAGAGATCTTCTGCGTCGTTCTCGCCGAACTTGGAGGTGGAGCGCCTGCTCGTGAGTTTCCTTCAGTCGCACCTCGGCGTCACGGCCACACACGCCTTCGAGGCGATGCTGCGCGATTACGAGGGGGCAGAGCGTACGCGAAACCTCTTCGAGCAGAAATTGGCCTACCTGGAGCTCCCTGCGAAGATACGGGTGCAGCTGATTGCCTCCGCTCAGTGGCCGGCCTACCCCATGCCTCCTCTGCAGGCGCACACCTCGCTGCAGCGCGGCATGGAAGCGTTCCGGGACCACTATGCCCGGCAGCACCCCTCACGCGCTCTGTTGTGGGTCTTCAGCCTTGGCAGCGCCACCCTCACCGCCGAGTTCGTCTCTGGCACAAAGCAGGTGGTCGCGAGCACGCTTTCGGCAACGCTGCTCTTAGTGGTGAGTGACGCCTACAACGCGGAGGCGCCCGATGCGGCGCAAGCCGGCGTGCTCACGGGGGTTCAGCTAGCTCGCATACTCGGACTGCCCTTTCACGCTCTGCGGGCCCACCTGCACTTGCTGACGCAGCACCGGGCGTTTAACCTCCTGCGGTGGATTCCAGCGAACAGCGGCGCCGGTGCAGCGGCAGCGTTCATCATGGAGAACGACTCCTTTTCGCTGAACCCTTCCTATGCCCACACGCTACGTGCAATACGCTTGCCGCTACCCAAGGCTCATCCCACTGACGTGCCGTCTGGAGGCCCCCGCGCATTCGACGGTAGCACCGAACTCGCCACCCGCTCAGAGCCGTCTACAACCTCGTCTAGAGCAGCCGCGCCGGTGACAGCCTTTGCGGATGAAGATGCGGTTGTCGCTCGGCATGTGCAAGCGACACGTCGGGTACTGCTCGACGCGGCTCTTGTGCACATCCTCAAGAGTCACCGTGTCGTGCTCTTCGAGGACCTATTCCAGACTGTAGCAAAACACCTCTCGCGTCAGTTCGTACCCTCGCGACGCGATATTAAGGCGCAGCTGGAGGGACTCATCGACCGCGATTACGTGAAGCGCAGCCCCAACGATCCAAAGATGTTTATTTACCTTTCGTAAAGGCACCGACGCACTTCACGCTGGAAAGCTGAAGGGCAGCATTATCTGCAGACAAGAGGAAAGAGTGAGTAAGGGGGGAGGGGGTCAGACGAATGCGCGCAGTGAATGGTGGTGGGTGGTTCTTCAACCACTCACTACCCCCCCCCCCGCGCGCCACTTTGGCGCAGTTTCTCTCTCTTTCTCCTTGTGGAGCAAGGCACAACGGCGCTCATGGCACCGTATAGGTTCGTTGGTCACCCTGCCGCTACGGTCTGTAGGTTGGGGGTTGTGGAATGTCACGCCCACTGCTCTTAGGTGCCTCCTACGCAAGCACGCGAGGTCTCTCTTTCTCCCTCGACGTGCTTCTTCACCCACCTCTCCCTCATCGCTCCCCCCTCCTCCCCTTTTCCTGTCGCTCCCTTCGGCGCTCTTCTTAACTGCTGAAGTCGCCTACGTGCGCGCACGTGCTTAAACGTCAGAGGCCGTTTTAGCCTCAGGTCCCCCCCCCCGAGTCCGTCCCCACCCGCCCCCCTTTTTGTTTTCTCCCCCCTTTGTCTTTCCCCTACGATGACGCCTACGAGCCATTTGAGTAGTGACAGTGAAATGTCTGCTGGTGTTACGTGGTGTGTGCAGGTGCGTGTGGGGGGGGGGGTTCTCGGATATGTGCGAGAGAGTCGGGAGTGGCTACCGAGTTTCATCGCGGCATTCGGTGGAAACAACTGCGAGAAGGCGAAGAACAGGGCGAGAGATAGAGCGCGCGGCCAGAGATGTGCAATCCTGCAGGCAAGCGTGTGGCAGCTTTTACTGTACGTAACAGGGCGAAGATAACATCGTGGATGTAAGCATAGCACAGCAAAATAACTGAAAAGGAGGCGATCAAGATGATGAATTTGTGTGGCATCGCACGCCTGACGGAGAGCGGCAAGTACGCGTGGGTGGATGTAGGTATGCGTAGAAACCTCCTGTCCACTCCCCTCTCCAGGACACCTCGACCGACCCACCCACTCTAGCCTTACTCACACCTCCCCATCCGTCGTTGGCCGGCGTCGTCAGTATCTTGATCGACGCCGGCCAACGACGGTATTTCGTTGTAGCCCCATATGCTCGGGTGTCGCGCACCACCATGCCCCTCTTCCGTTCTACATCCCCCTCAGCGCCATCGCCATCTCCTTTGCTCCCTTTCAGGTTGTGTGTTCGTTCTCTACTGCCCTCCCCACCACCACTGTCACTGCCGTCCCTCTACGCCCGGTCAGCTACGGCGAGGTCGGCACTTCCTTCGGCGAAACGTTTCCTTCACACTCAGTCCACACAGAGACGTGCGCACGCACACCTCATCGCCTCTCGTTGGCTCCTTTTCTGCTTCCTCTCTTCCGATCCGGGTAACGGGCGCACCACGCGACCACTTCAGCAGCAGCGGTGGCGGTGGTAGGACAACGAAGGCCTGTACGCATCAGTGGATGCGGGGACACAGGCACAAAGGAAAGGGCCAAGAAGATCCTTGCTGACGTGGGATCAGGAGAGCAGTATCGCGAGTAAGTGAGCGGCGTCGCGGCGTCCCCTCCCCCCCCCCCCCACTAACGCCTCTCCTCCTCCCCCCTCCCCACACATGCGCATCGCCTCCTGCCAAGCATACAGCGCATCGCCGCCATGCGTCATTCACCACTGACAACCGTGGAGGCACGGGCGCCGCTGGCGCACCGCTTGAGCTACCTATGCCGCCCCCTGCCTCCACCTCCAAAGCCCAATAGGTGGCCTCCTCTTGTGGAATCATGGAACGCGACAGGGTGGGGAATGCGCGATCCCCCCGTACGGCACATCCGGAAGATCAGCTGCAGTCGTTGTTTCGCGGCGTCTGCCAGGAACGTCTCTAGTCAGGCCTTGCTTGTCAACTACCGAACGTGCTGCTGCTTCTCCTCGGCTTCGCCGTGGAATCAACATTCATCAGCAGAAACGGCGGCCACCGTCGCCACTAGAGAACCAGAGGTGATCTCACTTGAAGCAATAGAAATTGAGGTGATGAATGCTGAAGGATCCCCGTCGACGACGTCCGCGACCGCCACAGCGCACGCCTTCTCCTCGTCGACGGTGCGTCAGGCAGAGGTGCACAGTGAGACTCCTTTTTCGAGGCCTAAAAGCCATGGTGAGCCCCAGTATCCGCGCCACCACCGCCATCATCATCAGCAGCAGCAGCAGCGTGACGTAAGTGCGGCCAACTTCTTCACGACACAACGTCCTACCACTTCAGCTGTGGATGCTCGCGAATACGACAGCGATGGTACCTCGATGGCAACCGGTGTACCACCCGGCGCAGTTCAGCAGCAGGAGTACTGCGACGCTCACACAACCGACGCATTTGCGCGAGGACGCATCGCCAACTTTGTGCGTCGCATGGGCCATAATGCTGGGATGGTGTTTCACGTGCGTGCCATGACCCCGGCCCAGGCAGCGGCGGTCACCGGAAGCGCGACGGGGCCAAAACTCTTCGCAGCGACGTGTCGGTTGCCGCTCCCGGAGCCGCATGGCTCGCGCGTGGCTGAAGGCATTGCAGAGGATGCGAGGGAGGCAGAGGTGCTTGCCGCCATGCACGCCGAGCGAGTGTGCGACGCACTCGGCGTGCAGCTCTTCCGGCTGAGGACAGCCCAGCAAAAGCACGCGGACACCGTGCGAAGGGAGGAGGGGCGCTACGCGCCCTACCCCGACGACCCCATTAAGCCACTTGGAACACCTCTTCCACCTCCGCTGCGTCTATTGCGCAGTCGCACATCCGCGTCGTCTAACGCATCCAGCGCTGCGCCGACACAGCCGGCCTTCTCGGTTGACTCGGCAACCGCTATTGCTAATGTAGAGACTCCTACGCAGTCGGCTCGGTCGAGAGCTGAACGAGGCGGAGCGTCGGCAAAAACAGCAGCAGCAGCAACACCCCAGGAAGCGCCTCTGGCTGGCGAAGCGTTGCCGTCGGCATCAGCAGAAAGGGGTGTTGGAGAAAGCACCTCGGCTCCAGCCAACCCCGCCACTGCCTGCGAGAGCGTCTCGCCGCCCTCCTGCGTCGACATCGCGACAGGCTTTGACTCCACCAGAATTGGACTGCGCCGTCACGACCCCCTTGACGACTACGCAAGGTTGGTGTTTCACTACACAGATGAAGAGCACTCCGAGCGAGTGCGGACGTACGCCAGCAGCGTCTACTACCCCTGGACGAGCCAGTGGGTAGGGGCGGAGGTGACACAGGCGGATGTCAGTGCACCCCCAAAGTGTAGTCCCACGAGCAACGACAGTAGTGCCGCCACGACGGCCGCCGCTACGCTACGGCAGATGTTCGACCCCACCGAAAGTGGAATGTGGTCGATCGTGAATGAGCGCAGCATGCGCTGCTCCCCCACGCCGCAGGACGCGCTCGTGTTGCCCATTGTGTACGACGGCCCGTGCGCCGAGGCGCGCATCAGGGACTACTATGCCCAGCACAACGCCACGTTCGAGGAGCATCTCACGGTGCGCCCTTCATCTCTGTCAACGGGAAGTCCGCAGCGCATGGTGGAGGCGGAGCTGCAGCTTATTGGCCTCACTATTACAGCAAAAGGAAAGGCCCAGACGGAACAGATGGCCATCCACCTCGCCGCAATGCATGCGGAGCTGCTGCTGGACGCAGTGGGGCATCCACTCTTTCCAGCTGACCCGCAGCGGCAGGCACGCCACGCCGAGACGGTGGCTGGCTACGGGCGGTGGGCAGTGAACCCTCTCACTGGCTGTGTCACGCCACCGAACCCGCACGACGCGCTCCCGCGGCCGCTGAAGATCCAAATCGGGACCGATGAGGCGTGGCTGGGGCCGGAGGCGCGGCGCCAGCTGGGGCACCGCTGGACGGACTCGGAACATGTCATTGTGGCCATGCAGCACTTGAACACGCAGACCGAGGACGAGGTGGAGATCAACCCGCCGGCGGAGCTGCTCGAGGAGGCGGAGGAGCTCCTGCGCGCGTGGCAAACCCGCGTCGCGCGGAGCCGCTTCACGCACCTCTTTGTGCTCTTCGACTTGGAGACGGCCTTCCAGGCAACGACGGTCCTGCCGGTGCCGCGTCAGTTCGGCATTCGGGGTGGCCTCGGCATTGGCAAGACTCGCGAGATGGCCGTGCAGGTGTGCTCCCTGCACGCACTCGACACGCTGTGCACCCTCGGCGTCCCCCTCTGCGTCGACCCGGAACAGGAGCGACGGTACCTGCAGCGTCGTGCCGCACTCGGCATGGTGCTGCAGCGCACCTTGCCCGCCAGGAGAGGACCACTGAGGCGCACACAGGTCCCCCAGGGCCTCTCTGGGCTGCCGCAACCGCCTGTGCTCGGTTCGGCAGAGCAGTCGTCGGTGACAAGCGACGGCGGTGTGCCGCGCCTGCCGACGTACACAGTAGAGGGTTCGCACGTTCGTCTGCTGCCCGACATCGCCGACACGCTACACGCCATGCAGCTGCGCATTCCGGAGGACTACTGTCTCTTCGGTGGTGCCAGCGAGGAGGTACTCGTCGAGGTAGGGAATCAGGTGCGCATAGCCGTGCAGAACTACCTGAAGGCGTTCCTGGAGAATGAGATGCGCAGCCGCAACAACCAGCACCGAAGCCAAAGCAAGAACGGTGGGTCAAAGGCCGCGCGATACCCCGGAGCAGCGTCCGGCGCGGGTGACCCCGCCCCTGCCACCGACAGCAGCCAGGAGAACGAGACTTCATCAGTGACGAGTGCAGATATGAGCAGCGGCAGCGGCAGCGGGGACGTGAACACCACGACCCGGACCGCAACCACCACCGTCGAAGACAATATCACCGAGACCCAGGCGTGGGCTACCCAGTTTTCCATGAACTTACTACCACACAATGTCATCAGCGGCTACGGGACGCAGAAAAGTCTCCACAGCACCAGCTTCCTGCAGGTGCCGCTCCCCAGCACTGTCTCGTCGCTACCATCAGAGACGTCGCACAAGATCGATACCTCGGCCGTATCATCGCCGCCGAATCCGCTGGTGGGGCCAGTGTACGCCATCGCCGTCGGCACATCGCTCAAGCGTAAAGATGCCGAGCGCGCCTGCTACCTACACGCCGCTTCTATCTTGCATTCGTTTGGAGTGGATGTCTTGGCGCAGTATCCACGCAGCCAGCCGCGGGTGCGCCACGTATTCTCCTTCGCGGACGTGGCCAAGTACCTGGGCAAGGAACCACTCATCATTACATCCCCCTTCCTGTCTGACGGCACGCTGCGCGCCCCAGCAGTGGAAGCCGCTGGCGTCAGGCCAGCGGAGGCAGTGAGACCGCCGCCGCTGTCAAGCAGAGCGGAAGTCGCCAGTAAGTTGCCCGGCTCACCGCCACCACCGCCGGGCTCTCTGCACCCACCTCGCCCCGTCCTGCATACGAACATGAAAGCGTTCTTGGAAAGCACGCGAGGTATCACGTTGCCGCGGAGACGGAAGCTCCGCTCCACAGGTGACCTCTGAGGACTAAAGCAGAGGGTGTGGCGGGGCAGGTGGGGGTGGGGGCGCCCCCCACCCATCGACTGGATGGAGTTGGTAGAGGGAAGTATGGGCGCATCTGTGTCGTGAGTCTTGTCTCTGCCCTTTTGTTTTCACAGAATAAACGACTACTGGGGTGAGGAAAGTGATGGAGGTGGAGGTGGAGGAGCACCGTCACCGCTGAAACGCAGGACCTCCTGCCCACTACCCTGGATGCGAAGCTCCTAGAGAGTTCCAATAGGAACGCCCCACCACCACCACCATTCCACGCTCCTTCGCGCCCTCGTCTGCTGTGGCTAAAGAGCCACCTGGCCATATGCGAGAGAGAGGGAAGGAGAGGGGGCAGGAGTGGGGCTGCGAGAGAAGCATGCCTGTAACGAGTCGGAACACACAAGCATCACGTGCTCGCCTTGGGCCCCAGTGCGGCTGCTTCTTTGTCTCTCTGGGTGTAGAGAGAGAATGGCGGCGTGTGTGTGTGTGTGTGCACATCGACTGCCTCAACGTGGCTAGCAGGCGCGTCTGCTTGAGGTGTGCTGCAGAGCCCCTTTGGCTTTCTCCCGGCGCACACCCCTCTCGAGTGTTCGGTCTCTTTCTCTCCTCGCCACTTCCCCACTCCCCACCCCCACCCCTGATATGACCGGACACGCCTTTTGTGTCGTCGTTTTTCGGCCTCCTTCGTGGGCCATATTCCTCTGTCTCTCTGCTCAGCGCCTTGCATCGCTGCCGCCCTATTCGCTGCGTGTCTTCATGTTTCGCCCCGGTTTAGCCGGTCCCCCCCCCCCGCCCCACCCCACCCCGCCTCCTTCACGTTCTCTCTTCATTGGCACACTAACTCGCACACGCGTAAATTTGCAGTGCTGTAACGTACGTGATGAACCAACTGTCGATGAAATCTCTTGGGGGCACAGTGACACCCAGCTCCGCACTTTCGGGTACCCGCTACGCGAGCCACATCACACGCGCAGCCCACACTACGTGCTGGATGGAATTGGCGGTCTTTACGCAGTTCCCCGTTGTCCCATCGCTGTCCGGCACGCAGTTGCAGGGCCGCCAGGACTTGCTCGCCTCGACCACCGGCGCCGGCCCCCCCGAAGAAACCAGCTTGTGTCTTCAAATAGAGCTCTTCGACGACGAGTGCCCGCAGCTCTGCGCAAACTTTCGCCGCCTCTGCAACGGGCAGTCGTCAACGCGACAGGGCCAAGTCTACTGCTATCAGGGCCTCACCCCTAGCTACTGCGGCACGTACTTCCACAAGATCATACCCTCCTACTGCGCCCAGGGGGGTGACATCACCATGCGCGTGAAGCCCGGTGGCACGAACAGCTACAGCAGTGCTGGGCGCACTTGGTTGGTGGACGAGTTTAAGAAGCGACGCCATAACGAAATTGGTCTCGTGTCCATGGCGAACAACGGCCCCAACTCGAATGGGTCGCAGTTCTTCATTACCACCTCGGCGGCGCACGAGCGCGCCTTCAACGGTCGCCACTGCTGCATCGGCCGGGTCGTGCGCGGCCTCGACGCCTTCATGGCTCTCGTTGCCCCGTTCGGCGATGTCGATGGGAACCCGTCTAAGTACGCCGTGGTAGTAGACTGTGGCGAAGGAGAGGCGCCGACGAGGATATCGGCAGAGTCGTCGTCTGCCGCTGCAGCATCCCAAGCGTCGATGGCGATATCAGCGACGGAGATGGCGCTGGCATCTCCCGCAGCCGACACGCGGTCCGCTACAGTCGGAGAAGCGCCTACAGAGATAGCTGTATCTCGACGTACTCACCCGCCTGAACCCCAACTGCAGCATCACCAAGCCGTGGTGGCCTCCTCGATGTCCCCCATGCAGGCGCTGAAGAGCTCGTTGAAGAAAAGGTCGACTGCGACGTCGGAGGCAGCCGGGAGGCATGCAAAGCATGTAATGTATCAGCTGTGAGTCGAAGCAATAGCAGCAGCAGCAGCAGCTACCGTGTCGGGCTGACTGCTGTCCTGTTCTTCTTGGCCCCATCCCCGCTCCTCTCTTTTGCCATCACCCCTCACCGCCGCCCGCTCTGTTTGTGTGCGACAAAATGAGATGCGCAGTTGCCCAGAAGCGGCGTCCTTTTCCTCTTCTGTTTTCCCTTCCGCATGCGTGTGCGTGTGTGTGTGGGTCCGTTGTTCATGGGTCTGCGCGAGGGTGGCATTGCCAGCTGGAGTTTCCACCGATATCGAGTCGGTCCTCTGCGCATTCTCGCGTACTCTCACAGAGAAAGAGAGGGAGGGTGGGCGGGAGTGCACACACACGCACACACAGAGAGACACACGTGCATCGTCGCACACAGTCGTCAAGTATGTATAAGAAACTGAAACCAGGCGAACGAAAAGAGCCCAAGCAACCTCTCAGCGGCAGGCCATACACATACCCCACACGCACGTACGTAGGTACCCTTTCCTCTCTCTTTGGAGGTGAACACTCTTCAAGGTAGACGCAGCAGCAGCAGCAGCAGTGCCCCTTGCCTCACCACACCCCTCCCTCCTCCCCCGCCACCTCTTTTCTCTTTCGAGTCGCGGTGGCACCGTCTATGTATGTTTCACGTATCTGGGTGTGTGTGTGTGTTGAGCATCACGCGACTGCACCTCCGCCCTCCTTCCCCCCTCTCCATGGCTCTCCCTCTCTTTGTGGCGTCTCTCTCTCTCTCTCTCGCTATCCGCCACCACCACCACCACCATCTTGCAGTTTCCGTCAGAGTCGCAGCGACGCACCGCCTGTCGCTGTCATCGATCTGTCCCTCCCTGTTCCTCTTCTTCGTCCATCCGCACTCGTATCCTAGTCATCCGATCACATTTCCCCCTCCCCCCCTTTTCATTCACCTCTATTATAACTCCACCCCGTCGTGTGGGCGTGGTGGCGTAGGCGGGCGCAGCATTGGTGACCACCTTAGGCGCGCACTGCTCCCTCCCTCCCCCCGCTCCGCCACTGCCGCGCGCTTTCATTGTTCTCGCAGCGGACGCACCATCACTCATAGCGGACCCTACGGTGAAGGTACCAGCGACCCTTTCGCTTACTCTCTCTCTCTCTTCTTACGTCTACACACCCGATCCAGCTCGCTCTCTCAACCCCTCCCCATACGGCCATCGCCTTCGCAGCTGTTGCTGACCCCGCACCCCCCCCCTCCCCTGACCTCTTGTCTCGCCTCTTCCCTTCTGTGTAGCGCGTCATTTTTTCCCCTTACCTCCTCCTCCCCTCCTTCCTGCGCCCTATGCAGTCATCTGTGTCTCTATTCTGCTCGGACTTCGTTATCGCTCTCTCTCTCTCTCTTGTGGCAGTGGCCGTGCTGCGCTTTGCTACTGTGACCATCGCACTGCCGACTGCTGTCGTTGTACACGGTCGCCGTTGGTTGCCGCTCCTCTCTTTTTCTCTGTAGATCGTTCGTCGCTCTCTTGCAGTGTGAGTAGGTGAACACCTTGGAAAGTACGCCCTTCTCTCTCAGCTCCCCCCCCCCTCTCTGCGTGTGGGTGTCGATAGTCGCGTGAACGTGCAACACTGAACAACGCAGCCCAGCCTCCTTAGCTCCCCCTCCTCTCCTTTCTGTGTTTCTGCTAGGACTCCTCCACCATGAGCGACTTAGCCCCCCTCCCCGCCAATGCCAAGTACGATGACCAAGGCATCTATGTATCGTTCATCGTCGGCGGCGCCTTACTCGCCGTGTTCGGCGGGTGCATGGCATTCCTCTACTATACCCCCATCCTCTGGATCAAGCGATTCTATCGACCGAACCACACTATCGAGCCAACGCCGCTCACGAATGCCGCCTCTGCGGCAGCCGTCGCAGCTGGGCAGCGCGTAGCGCGGGAGGGCTTGCTCGATGTGTCGCTGCCACCGCCCTCACCGCTCACTGAAACCGTCTTCGCCGAGCACACGATACATCCACACGGCAGCAATGGCCACTCCGTCACACGACGCAAGCGGCTTGGCATCAGTCTGCCGTTTCTCTCCACCTTCTTTGTTCGGCCAACGTGGCAAGACTGGATCAGTATCGAGGAGCCGTCGCTTCGCGACCGCAAAGACAGCGCGCTCTCGCCGATACACTACCAGACCCCCTCCTCCCCAACGCGGCAGACAAGCGATCGCTCTTTCGTACCACTTTGGGCGCCGCCTTTCTCCGCGTATCGGCACCGAAACAGGAGTCGCTTTGCTCGACCAGAGTCGGAGGGCGACAGCCGAGACGAGGCCTCAGCTGCGGCGGGTTCGTCAGCATTCTCTCCCCGGGGCAAGCCCTCACCGCGGTACTACGGAGCCGTGGAAGAGTCATGGAGCCGGCCCCGATCACCCGACACAACAGGATCTTTGACGACGCTACCCAAGACCGCCGTTGACCCCCTCGTCGCCGTCTACCTCTTCACCCTCAAGTTCTTCTTCTCCCTCATGTTCCTCGGTGAAATCTTTACCGTGTGGATCATGGTGATTGCGCAGAACGACGACTACATGGAGAGCACTCTCATTCAGCGCGATATTCACGACTGCAAAAGCCAGGACAACAACCAGACGGAGTGCGAGCTGCGCAAGCCGTACTGCTACTACCGTGGTGACGGTCTCGGGTGTGGTGTAGTGGCGCTGCACGGCCTCTACGACTTGACGGTCCTGAACATCAACCCACGCAGCTCGAGGTGGACGGGGGTGGGGATGCTGAACCTGTGCTTCTGCGTAGTGCTTGTCGGCCTCACTCTCTTTTATCTCAAGAATGTGGGGAAGTATGCCGAGGCCGTGATGGCGAACCAAATGCGTCACGCGCTCGGCTACCGGGTCGTGTGTGTTCGCGGGATCGACTCCACCGACGTCCGCACTGACCACGCATTTCGCCAGGCATTCCTTAAGCTCTCTGTGTACTTCCCGGATGCTTTGCCGTCCCCCTCAACGTCAAACTCGCTGTCTGCAACGGCGACATCGAGCCCCAGCACCGGAGCCCGCTCGCAGGGTGGCGGAGCCACGAGCAATCCACCAGCGCCGCTCGACAACAGCGGCGACTTCGCCGAGGTGGATGACAATGAGGGCAGCTACACTGTGTGCGAGTGTCCAGGGCTGAACTGCCTCTTCTCCGCCACTGGCATGCACTACTACGTCGTTCGCCGCTCCGACGCCGCCTTCACAAAGCCAGAAAACGTGGAGCAGATTTTGATCACGCGTGAACCGCCGCTCGGAACGCTTGAAATCATCGCAGAGACTGAGGCGGCCATGGCTAACTTGCAAGAAGCCATCGCCGACGAGAAGGCGCTGCGGCGTCGCCTGATGCTGCGGCACCAGACACGGGCATCTGCCACGACGCGGCGAGTCAGCAGCAGCGGCGGCGTTCGACTCTTTCCAGGGCGAGCGTCAAATGTGGTGGTGAGCAGCGATGATGTTGTCCTCAGCGAGGTGGCAGCTGCGCACGGCAACTACGCTGACAACGGGAGCGATGCAGTTTTGATGATGCGCGCCCCATTTCCTGGCTGCTGCGACAAGACGCCGGCCGTGCCGTACTACGAGGCTGTCTTTTTCCGCTGTGTGCGGGAGATGAATATGGCGCTGGAGCGGGTGCCACAGCAGCAGGTCGCTGGCGCGGCCTTCGTTGTATTCAAAGACGCACTGTGCGCACACGAATTCCGACAGCTCTTCACAGCTCGCTTTGGCGGTCTCTTCTCGCCCTTGACCGCCACCATTGCCGGGCCGCCGGGCCGCATCTTCCAGAGCAGTCTCACCACCGGCCGCTGCGTGCTCTGGGTGCGCTTTTTCCTCATCTTTGTGCTGTACGTCTTTCTGATCCTGACCTGGTCCATTCCGATCAGTATCCTGGGCTCGCTGGAGCAGCTGTCAACCATCTCAAGCATCACGGTGCTGCGCAAGTACGCCGAGCTGCCGAAGTGGTTGCGGTCGTTGATCAATGCCTACCTGCCCGTCGGTGCCCTCGCCCTCCTCAACGTTGCCCTGCCGCACATCATTCGTTTCATGGTCCGCGCGATGGGCGCCTTCAACCGCGCCGAGTGCGACGGCGGCCAGCTCTACCTGCAGTACGTCTTCATGGTCGTGACAGCCGTTATCTTTCAGGCTGCCTTCCAAGGTGCCGTGAGCCGCCTCGCAGACATCCTTGCCAAGCCCGACCAGGACGCCATCATCAACTTTTTTGTCTCCTGCATCTCGCCAAGCAACGGCTACTTCTACGCCAAGGTCATCACTGCCACATGCCTCTCCACGTGGGTCGACATGCTTGACCCAGTAGGAATTTTGAAAGCTCTGCTCCTCCGCGGTCGGGCGCATGTCCAGCGCAACTACGATGCCCTCTTTCTCCCTTGTGAGTTTGAGTTCCCGCGGCTGCTCAGCTTCGACTTGATGGTGCTCTCCATGGGGCTCCTCTACCACATGACAGCGCCGCTGCTGGGCCTCCTCGTTGTCTGCTACTTCTTTGTACGCTACTGGAGTCAGCGCGCGAAGCAGTACGACCGCTACCGCCCCACTCTGTCGCCGGCGCACGACTGCACCGACTTTGGCATGGCGGCGCAGGTTATCCGCTGCGTCATGTGGCTGTACTGCTTTGCCGAGACGTGCGGCGTGCTCCTCATGAGCCTCCGCGGTCACAAGGGCGGTGTTGTGATGTGCTCGCTGGCGCTGAGCACCGGTGTGGCGCTGACGGTTTACGTCTACGTGCAGACCGACAAGTGGACGGCGTCGCTGGCGAATGCGCGACACTTTACGCGGGACGCCAACCGCCTCCGCAGCCACCACGCGGGGCCGCAGGCGACGTCGGCGCTGACAATTACGACGCCATGGCGCCGTTGCCCGGTCAAACGTGCCACGGCGGCGTCTGGCGGCAGCACAGACACGAACGACCGCGCCTCACCTCTCTTTGCATCGGCTGGCGCTGCAGCCCCTCCCTCTCAGCTGCATGATGACTCTGACAACCCGTACATGACCGAAGCCGACGCAGTGGAGCAGCGATGCAGCCCCAACGCCCGCAACAGCGTGGTGCAGGAGGAGGGCGCCCTCGACAGCTACGAGCGCGTCACGCTAAACCAGCTTCTCTTCGACGCCACGCGGAACCCCTTCCTGAGTCACCTCCTGCCCCGTAAGCCCGGCATGACCATGCGCTACCAGCCGAAGCATCAGCGGCTCGCCATCATCAACGCCGCAGCTGAGCTGCGAGCGATGAAAGGCACAGACTTCGTGGTGGAGCGGTACTGGGACCGCGGGATGACATGGTTTGAGGAGGATGCGTATGCGTACAGGGGCTCCGTCGGCATGAACGAGGAGTACGACGGCGAGGACGGGAACGACGACATGGCGAATCACGACAACAACGATCCCAATCAAGGCAGGGGAGACGCGCTCCAGGCAAAGCACACACAGCTGATGGACTGCCATGGTGTGTCGCTAGCACAGCCCTCACCCGCGGTGCCGCCAAGCGTGAACGTTGGGCTGCACATGGGTGCTGCGGTGTCCATGACCGATCTTTCCACCCTTGCGCCAGACACCACTGGGCCGAAGACGGCTGCTGGGGTGATAACTGTGCTCGTGGCGGCCACAGCGGATGAGACAGCAACGGAGAATGAGCGACACGGCGAGGTAAATCCCACGTCGATCCACGTCAGCATGCCTACGATGGTGACAACCGAGCCGCAGCCAGGCCTCCACCCTTCCGCCACTGAGCAACCTCAAGGCGCAGCGAAGCAACGATGAACTGACAGTCACCGCTGCCCCACGGGCGAGTCAGTCGCGCCAAACGACGCGTCACCACCTCCGACGTGAGTAGCGAAGGTGCCATGCCGGCGATGACACGCACAAGAGGGAGGGGGGAAGAAGGCAAAAGAGGCTCGCCAGCCTCGTCTGCCCGCCCCTCCCTCCCACTACACACACCGCCGCCACCGACACCCTTCGTGCGTTGGGCCTAATCGGTCGCCCTCAGCGTATAGGCGTCAGCGTTGAGAGAAAAGTGCGAGAGGCGAAGACGCCCCCCCTCCCTTGCGTCGCAGCGCCTCCAATCGGGCCTCTCCCTCTCTGTGCTCTGCCACCGCCGCCGCCGCGCTCTCTTTCATGTCGAGGAGGAGAAAAACACCGTATGCCTCTCGTGTAGGCGCCTGCGCGAGCGTGAAGGGGGGAAGGGGGGAGGAGGCAACTGCAGTGGTCTCTGGCCGCTGGCTGATGAGGGTGATAAATGCGAGATTACTGCGCCTTTTTTTTTTCGTCCTCCTCGCTTCATCGGCGTAGTGGGATTTTCTACTTCGCTGGCTTCTCTTTTCCTCCACACACCCCCTCCTCCCTCCTTCGGTGGTGCGCGGGTGTCGTCGTATAGGGTGGGCTGTGTGCTTGATGAAGAAAGCTTTTCACGACGAAGCTAACGAGAGAGAGAGAGAGAGGGGGGAAGGAGGGGGAAGAGGGTGGAAGGTCTGACGTGTCGTTAACACCAAGGCATGGAAGAGCTGAAGACCGGGTCTCTCTCAGGAAAGCCGATGGGCTCAGATGAAGGAGGAAGAGGAGAGGGGCAACTTACCTCTTATCCTTACGGCTCCTTCACCGTCTCTTCCTACTCTCCACCCTCTACCCCCTACGCACTGTGCAAGCCATTGCTATCTTTTGGTAGAAGGAAAGGGTGCCTGTAGGCGTATGGTCCTTCTCAATGGTGAGAGAGCAAGCTGAGGCGGCTGCATCGCGCGTCGTTCAGCAGGTGAAGGCAGGCATCTATATATATGTGTGTGTATAGCTCCTCTCCTTATGCGTATCTCCTTGATGTGCTCCCCCTCTCTCTCTCTTGCCTGCGCCTTTTGCTCCACGCCTCCCACACCACACTATCGCATGGGGGCCCCCTTTAACAACGGGTGCGACAACGGACAACGACGACGGACAGCAGCATCCGCCATAGCCGCGCATTGCACCAGCGTGTCATTTAGGTTGTTTTTTTTTTTTGGGGTGTCCCCTATTCGTTTGTTTCCAGCGGGCACACACACACACACACACACACACGATCGGTGGTCTAACGCCCCTCGCCTTCGCTGTCGCATTGCTCCCTCTCTCCCTCAGTATTGCACGCCTTCCCCTAGTTGCCGTTGGTCGCGAAAATGACTGTCATCTCTGCCGGAGTTGTGAGCAAGCAGGGCCGCATCGTGCTCGCGCGCCAATTCACCGACATCAGCCGCGTCCGCATCGAAGGTCTTCTTTCTGCCTTTCCGCGGCTGCTCGAGTCGTCCATGAACAAGCAAGTCACGTACATCGACGCCGGCACGGTGCGCTACGTTTACCAGCCCATTGAGGAGCTTTTCCTGGTGTTGGTCACAACAACGAAGAGCAACATCGTCGAGGACCTGGCCACGCTGCAGCTCATGGGTCGGCTGATTCCTGAGTACATACCCGAGGGCATCACAGAGGCCTCGCTGGAAGCTCACTCGTTTGAGGTGTTCTTCGCCCTCGACGAGGTAGTGGTGTGTGGAAAGCGTGAGAACAGCACAGTGGAGCAGATTCGTGTGTACCTCGGGATGGACTCCTACGAGGAACGCATTGCACTGGAGGAGAAGCAGCGGCAAATGGCAGAGGCGAAGAAGATTACGGCTGAGCACGCGCGCAAGATGCGCGAGCGGCGCATGTCTGGCGGCGGCCCATCTGGTGGCGCGTACGGCGGCATCAGCTCTGACGACCCGAACTACGGCGGCTTCGGCAGCAGCACTATCGCTGGTGGCAGCATGAGCATGTACTCCAGTGACGGTGGCATGGAGACGACGTACCCGGCGCCTTCAGCGGTGATGAACTCGCACACGTCCGCCCCCCTTAAGATGTCTACAGCGCCGCGCAGCGGTATGTGCCTTAGCAAGGCACGCAAAGCCGACATCAGCAGCAAGATCCAGAAGGAGATGGGCATTCCGGCATCTCAGGCGCCAGGCGCTCCTGGTGGGGCGAGTGAGCTGGGGGTGATGAGGCATAACGCCATGGAGCTGCCTGTTGCCGTGGTACCGCAGGAGGCGGTGAACATCACCATTGAAGAAAAGATGAGCGCAGCGCTGCAACGCGATGGCGAGGCGACGTCAATAGACATCAAGGGTGAGCTCACCGTTCTCGTGGCGGACCCGCAGCACGATCACATCAAGCTCATGTTGGCACCGGTGAGCGAAGCTTTTACGTTCCGTGCGCACGCAAAGGTGAACAAGACGCTGTTTGCCAGTGACCAGGTGCTCACCATGGCGGATGGCAAGCCGTTCCCGGTCCAGCAGCCGGTCACCATTCTACGGTGGCGTCTCTCCGACCCCTCCATTACTGCCCCGATCAGCTTCACCTGCTGGCCGGAGTCAAGCAGCATTACGATCGAGTACGAGCTGGCTGACCCGAACATGGCGCCACTGCAGCCGGTGCGTTTGGCCATCCCCCTCTACGGCGCCAGCCCGCACGATGTGCAACCATCGACGGGCACGTACCAGGTGGTGGACGGTCAGCACGTGATTTGGACAATCGACGTCGTGGATGGTCACCAGAACGCGAACGGCAACATAGAGATCACCGTGGACAACGAGCACGGCGTCAACGGTGAGGAGCTCTTCTTCCCGATCCACGTCGCACTTTCTTCGCAAGTCGTCATCGCGCACGTTGGTGTAATGGAGGTGGTGTCAACCCAGACCGGCCAAGCGGTGCACTTCAGCCAACAGTCGCGCTTAGTGAGCGACAGTGTGCTGGTGCAGTAACGAGCTGTTAGCCACGTGAACGAGTCGCCCATCATTAGCAGATGTGTGCATTTTATATCCTCTCGCTATCCCTTGCAAGCGGCCATGTCGGGCCTTCCACTCCCTTGTTCACCGCTTGGGGGTGGGGGGAGAAGGGACTAGGGAAAAGCTGCTTGGCGGCGTAAGCGACAGGACGGGAGGAGAAGGGGGGCGAGATGGACTCGTGTGTGTGTGTGTGGGTGGGTGAAAGGTGGCGTGCATAGCCCATGTTGCGGTGTTTTCCCCACCCCGACCTCATTTCTGTTGTTGTCATTGTCTTGTCGTCGCCTCCCTTTCTTCCTCGGTGTGCTCTATATTTCAATGACCGTCCACCCACCCACCCTTCTTCGCTCCACTTGCCTCCCAGTAGGATGTGCACGTGTGAGCACGCGAGAGGGTGTCACTGGCCTTGGACATGCCTGCGTGAGTGTGTGGGTGTGGGTGTGTGCACGCGTATGCAACTGTGCTTTGCTTGTTCGCTGGCCGCATTGGTGTTTTTGGTGTTGGGCGACCCTTCCAGAACGCCACTAAAGAGACGGTGAGACCGCACTCCACCAGTGGGATGGAAGCTGCAGGAGATGGTAGAGAGGGCGTAGCACGGGGTGTCTGCACATATTCACGCGGAGCAACCACCATCGCGCACACCCTTTCACCCCCAACCCACCGATGCAGCCCCTCTCCTGTATGCTGCACGTCACATGCTCTACAGCCGCCTCTCTCTCTCGTTGCCTTGTAAGCCAGAGAGGAGTCAGGGTTTCTGCAGCAGCTCCACCAGCATCAGCCGCAGCCGCACATGCACATCGTCGCTTTCCCTTCTCCCCTCCCTCCCTTTGCTTCCGACGTGGCCACGACATGCTTACTTTTCGTGTGTCATCCTCTCATCACCCTCTCCCCCCTTCCCGCTCTCCTCTTCACCCATCCATTCATCCATCCACACACACACTCACATACGCCTCGGCTCTCTCACAACAACAACAAAATCTCCACCTACCCGTGCAATAGAGAGCGAGACTGAGAGCCATATCAGCGCTACCACTGCTGTTGCCTCGTGCGTGTGCGTGTGCGTGTGTGTGTGTCTTCGTCTGTGTGGTGGACCCTTCATCACTTTCAACAACCCCCTCCACACCGACCTCCTCCCCTTCCCCGCGACCGCACAATCATGGGCCGCTTCAAGCCCCTCGCGGTGAAGAAGAAGTACGCGAAGAAGATGAACCAGAACAAGCCAGTGCCCTACTGGATTCGCCTTCGCACGGGCAATCGCATTAAGTGGAACGAGAAGCGCCGCCACTGGCGCCGCACAAAGCTGAACTACTAAGATTGACCGCCCGCCTTCTCCCCTGCCCCTCTCTCTCACCACTGCCGTCTCTCCCACTCGAGTTCGTAGATGTGGGCGCGGACGCCCTCTCCTTTACGTGTACTTTGCATCCTCTCCCTCCTCTGTGAGCCCATGCAGGCGAACTGCGCGGAAGAAGCAGGCGAGGGAAGCACCAGAAGACCAAAGAAGATGCATTGTACGACGGATGCGAATGAGGGGGTGGCGGATGGCATGGGGATTGACAAGTGAGCGCGGAGTGCGTGTGCGTGGTTGTTGGTCTGCAGCTGTCTGCGTGACCAGCGGATCTGCGCTCGCTTGGGGGTGTTGGTGTGGAGGCTCGCTGCCGCCCTCGCCCTTCCCTTCTTCGCTCACACCCCTGTCTTTGCCTGTTGGGCACCCACGAGGCGCGCGTCGGCGCTCTCTCTCTTTCATTTTTCCTTCGTCGCTTCATCTTCATCTTTGAAAACAGAAAAGGTAACGCAGCCAACCCCCCCCCCGCTCCGCTGCTTCGGCCGACAGGATCGGCAAGGCGTCTTCCTCTGCACTCCTCGTTGCTGTCGTCGATTGCTGAGTGATCCCACCTCCCCCTCTCTCATCCGAGAAGTTGTGAGCGTGCTTGTCTGCTTGTTTGTGTGGGTCGTTGAGCTGTGTCTCCATGACCAGCTGCTGTAGCTGATTACGCTCCTGTCAGCATCTACTTCTTCTACGATCTCCCCTCTCTGCCCAACCGCCTTCTTTGCTCGCCACTGCACACCTACACACACAGACATACGCCTGACTCACGGCCCTTTCGGCATCACCCTTCGCGTCACGAAACTCCTTCACACATCCTCCCCCCCCCCCTCTCCCTCCCTCCCCGACGATTCACATGAGTTTTTCTCCCTCCTCGTCCCCCCCGGCTCCGATGTCACACATCGCACAGCAGCAAGAGCTCATGCGCGTTTACCGAGAAGAACTGCAGCTGCAGCAGCGACTCCAGCAGCAGTGTCATCTGCTCCAGTGCCTCACGGAAGCTGCAGTGGGTATCTTCTCGTGGTGGCGCCAAGGCGCAGCCGCGGCAGCGGTGGGGACCGACAACGGCTTCCTGGTTGCTGGATGCTCACCCATATCAGAAGGGTCGACGAGTTTTCACGCAGACACCGGAAAATTTGCCCTGCCATTGGCAACATCGTTGTTGGAGCTGCACCCAGGAATGGTCTTCTACTCACTGGGGGAACTGCTGCAGCTCTGGGCAGCCACCGCATCTCCGTCAGACTTTGGCGGCAGCAGCGAGGATGCTGACGGGAACGCCAGCGCAGCCGAGACGATGAGCCAGGGCGGGCGTGACAACTCTCGGCGTGATGTGCATCCCTCCTCGTACGACCCCTGTAGGGTCCACAAGTGCTCTGATGACCATCCCCCACCGTGGACCTTCCCAACTAGCATTGCGGTTCCACTGCCGCTGATCAGCGATAAGTCAAGAGACGTTGCGCGCACGTCTCACACACCTCCTTCTCTTTTGCAGCTCCCCACCCCTGCGCAGCTCATACGCTACCGCATGCTGGACCCGACGTGCCCACTGCCGGTCACCCACCGACTCCTCCTCGGCTCTGTTAACACGAACAGCTTTAGACTCCTCCTGCCGTGGCTCATGACGCTGACCAAGGAGTGCGCGGAGGCAATGCTGCTGTGCAGGCCCGACAGACAGACGCGCCAAGCGCCCACACAGTCGGCAGTAATCGAAGGACAACATATGAGTAGTGCCGGCGCCGACGATGCGCCACGTCAGCTCAGCGCGGTCCCAAGGCTAGCAGGGATGGAGTATAAAGCAACGGAGACGATCGGAACGAAGAGGCCTCGGTCTCAGGGTGGGGGTACTCTACGGTGTAGCAACGGCAGCGTCGTCAGCGAGTCGTGGGGCACACTCTGCGCCTCTCTGGTGCGGGTCCTCTCGTACCTGGTCGCCGCCGCCGCAACCGCAGCAGGCCCAGAGCGCCAGCAGTCCACGGAGCCGCTGCCGCCTTCGCTTGCATCGTGTTTGGCATCCGCAGCCACGTCGACCGCCCTGCGTGCCGACCTCCGCCTCTTCCTTGCAGAGGTGGCAGAGGTGCGCGATACTGTTCTCGAAGTTAAGCGGTACTGTTGCCTGGCAGACTCGCCATGCGACGACGATGAACGGACCTTGAAGAGGCCTCGAGGTGAGCCTCTTGCTGCAGCAGCATTGTCACCACTTGCGTCGGTCGCCGGGCAGGAGCAGCCGATGGCGATGAGCAACATGGCGCTACTGGCCCACCTCGCCGCAATCGTGGATGCGCAAGTTCGAAAGTACCTCTGATGTACGGGTGTGTGGGGGGGGGGAGGGGGGGTACATACCGTGTGGTGGTGGAGAAAGCCGCTAGAGCGCATCCTCTTCCCAACTTCATTTCCCCTTCCCTCCTTTCCTTCTACTGCTGGGCTCTCCGCCTTCCTCTGCTGCCTTCCTATTTTGTTTTTGCCGCGACTCTTGGCGACCAATGTGTGTGTCCTTAGCGCTCACACTTCTCTGCTCGTTCTCTCTCTCTCCCTCCCTCCCTCCCTCACTCCCACACACCCCACCACCGTGCACGCGCCGCTGCAGCTCTGTAGCGCTCTGGTGTGTCACTCCAACACCATTCTGTCTTTCGGCCCTCCCCCCTCTGCGCCCTCCGATGTTCTTCTTTCTCTCCAGGCTGTGGTGGAGGGCGAACTGAAAGGGGGAGCGGTGGCC